>NW_026276992.1:35000-127563 GCF_023373465.1 Oncorhynchus keta
ATCAGACCAACTCCTTGAAGTTTTCAGTTTTGTCTAGAAAACACTATATTTCTCAATGTATTACACCTGTGTACTTTACTGTATTTATACTTGGGATATAGCTTTTCAACAGTAAACATTCTGAAATCGCTGGAGGACGTCTTTAAGTTAACAAGACAAGTTATGTTTAACAGCTCCTCTATTTGGGAGCTCTGATAACAGTCACTCATATGGGCTGGCTTGATTACATTCCCTCTCTCCAAGCAATTCAGTTCACATCCTCTCAGTTGACATGGTAACCCTGAGGGCAGTGTTGCCAAGCAACAAGCAAGCAGGTCACAGTGCACTTCAAATCACTCCCAGACCGGCTTGTGTTTCCTTCCCACAGACACTAAGAAAAAAAAAAAGAGTCCCCATATCCTCTCAGAAAGAGAAGAGTATTTCTGTGACATGCCAGTACAAAGTTCATGACTCCTCAGTAAAGCAATGCGAGAGGTCATACGCTTACAAATTCCAAAGTAATTATATGTCATGCATATCAATGTAAAATGTATAACTCCTTAGTAATGCCATGTTTAATGTTCTTATGCTTACAAATGCCGAAATATTTACGTTATGCATATCAATATAATGTTAGTCTCTCCTTAGTAAATGCAAGGCAAACGGTATACACTTAAATGATTTTTTTATTAGGATAAGCAGCAGCATTTCTGTATGAAACATGAGAAAGAAATGTGTCGAACGGGTACAATGTCCTATCGAGGGGTATGATGCCCCTGAATGAACATTATAGTGGTAAGATACCATGTATTGATATGAGTGGTTAAACTGAAAAGCCTTTATCTTTGACACTGTCTGATATGTTGTAGATAGTGCCACAAACACTCAAACGGAAAAAGTGCAAAAAAGTCACACACACACACACACACACACACACACACACACACACACACGCACACACACACACACACACACACACACACACACACACACACACACACACACACACACACACACACACACACACACACACACACACACACACAGCACATTAATTGTATTCATAAAACATGTATTCACATATCAAATGTATAAAGCAGTATAGTCACCTAGGTAGCTGATATGATTTAAACACCAACTGGTATATTTATCATCACAAAAACAAACAAAAAACTAATAAAAAATCCTGCCTCAGGCAAAGGACAAATGATAACCACATTCTGTATATATGATAAAGAACATAGCCAAAATATAAAACCATATAAAACTTGATATATACGAGCATGTTTCACAAACAGCTTAGCTGTAAATACCAAACATTTTCTGTGTCTTGTAAAATTCACAGTGAAGTAGGGAAAACGTTTTTATCCCTTTGTCTTTTGGGTGAGAACATAGAGGCCCCCTTTTCAATGAGCCTTGAACTGAGACATAATCTAACGTTGTACTTTATGGTCCTGTGGTGCTTGCTGCACCTGGACTTGTTCTTTAAACTAGCTTGGGACTTCAGTAGGGGTCAGAAAACCATTAGTCTTTGGATAACAAGTCAAGAGACTGGGTCTGCTTCCCAAATGGCACCCCCTTCCCGCCTATAGTGCACTACTTTTGACCAGGGCGCATAGGACTATGTAGGGAATAGGGGTCCATTTGGGATGCACTCTGGTGGTTGCTCTACACTGGAGTAGCTCTACACCCTAAGTGATATTCCTCTGGTTGTTGTACAGAGTCTGTATGCTGTATAAGGCTATACGGGGAATTCAAGGTGACACAAGGCACCTTTTCGTTAAAATCACTTTTTCCTTCTTCCCAGCACATGAAACCAAAACACAGTGAATTAACACTTCCTGGTACGTTTTATAAAATAATATATAAAACTGTACTGGAACACACACGTTACATGGCAAAATCACTTTCATCCATATTAAAACAAATTCACCATACAGAACACGGGACATTCGCTTACTCTATGAAAGTGTACTGCTGTGTATACAACGACCAGCGTATAGTTCCTATGATGGAAGATGCTATAGCGACACTAAAAAAGGACAGTCAACTCAATAGTGCGAGCTCCCCTTCTCTCCACTATCACTGAGTAGCAGTTCATTAGGACTCCTAGGGGACCATTCTCTCCTTCTCCTCTCGTCCCCTCTGACAGGGAGCGCTCTGGCCTTCCTTCCCGGGGTTTCCGCTGCTTCCTGGTTCGTCCCAGCAGTGCTGACCGTTTTGTGAACAGAAAAACAGGCTACTCGCTCCGCTACTGACTGGCCGGTCATTTATAGCCTGGGTTCAGCTGCATCCTGTTAGCTACCCCTCCCTCCATCCCTCTTCCTCCTCTCTCACGGTACTATAAAGCATCGCTCCCTCCTCGTCACCCCCTGGCAAAGGGAATGGTATAGTCCAGAGAGACACTGGAAATACTGCAGTGTCCATCATGCCCATTGTATGTTTGTGTCTATATATAAACTCCACTCATTTTCCCTGTGGTCCTACGTCAGGCACCAGAGCTGCCCAGCAGTGTTCTGTATAAGAAACGTGTGGTGGTGTTTGAAATGTGTGACTCTCCTATTGAGTTGAGAGTCTGTTGTGTTTAGTGCAGACTGGCTGTAGTTGTAGTGAGACCTCCTCGTCCTTAGGGGGCGTCACCTCCTGTGGTGGTCAGTCACTGTCCTTGCGTAGGCTGCGGTCCGTGTGGAGGTTGGCGGGCTCTGGGCTCTTGCACTGGATACTGGTCCCGTTCCCGTTTTGTCCCGTGCTGGTCACTGTGGCATCCGAGTGGCACCAGCAACACAGGCAGGACTGGAAGGGGACAAGGGGAAACAGTTAGACACTTGAACAAGGGTACAAGTTTACAAGATTAGAGGCACTATTCATACTGCTGTGGTCATTCTGTGTTGATAACGTTTATTCTATTGCTGCTACGATAGACGAGGTCCAAGTAGGCACTTTTCTACAGCTTACAATGATGAGGGCTTGTGTAATGAGGGCTGGGAATGCTTCTTTGAACAATAGACTACATAAAACTACATCTGCTCACAGCGTGAGAAGTAGAACACTTTCTATCCTTCCCAAACTCTTTGCCCCAGTTCTGCAGAGAGAGGAAGAGGCACGTTCAGGGTCTGGGAATTTCTGTTATGATTTAGTCTCAGTCTCTCTCGCTCTCTTGCTCTCTGAGGACAGCTGGAGCTAGGGCTTGGCTTATCTTCAGCTCAGGTCTCTAACAGATGTGTACAGTTATGTGACCTCACCGAGTAAATGAGTTCATAAATCACTGCTTTGCTTTACATTTTCTTTAAATAATGTCATCACCAGCACAGAGCCACAGCCCCTCGGTCGTGGGGAGAGGGAGAGGTTCTCTGTTTGCTTTACTGGCAAGACAGGACAAAGAGTTTGGGGAGGGCTGGGGGGGTTAGTGGAGATACTGATTACATGGGGGGAAAGAGAGAGCGAAAGAAAAAGAAAGCAAGAGAGAGATATACAGCAAGAGATAAAAAGAGAGTTGGGTGTGTGTGTATGTTTAGGGATCTACTGTACCTTGAAGCAGTTTTTGAACTTCTTGCTGACAAAGTAGAGGATGATGGGGTTTATACAGGAGTTTACTGTGGCTAGGTTGATACTCAGGTAATCCAAGACCAACAGGAAGCTGAAAGAAATGACACCCATGTTTTTTGGCCGAACTTCCATTTGAGTTTCATCTCCTTTCAAACATTTAAATCATTAAAATTGCAGCAACTCAAATAATGTCTGTCTGTGTTTAGTCTGTTGTGGTTCTAGATCCAGTCGAGTGATTCCCCACATATTTCCACCTTTCCATTTTCCAACACACCGTACTGAGTCAGTCGTTTCTAATAATGAGATGACAACAGCAAACAAACATGGCTGCACTCACTTGAGCAGGTCACAGCGTCCAACGTCTCTCGGGTTGTAGACCATCTTCTTGAGGATCCTGCTGAGGTGCAGGGGGAACCAGCACAGAGCGAAGATCAGGACCAGGCAGAACACTGCTTTGGCCACTTCCCGTCTCTGGGGATAACAATAAACAACAGATTAGGAAAAGGTTGGACGATGACGATGAAGGCTGATGAAGACAAGATACTGAGAGTGGAAAACGTATTTAAAAAACGCTGAGTCATTCTGAGTACTGTATGGTAATGTCTCTGGGGATGTAAACAGACAAAATGTTAGGTTAGGGAGACGCTAGGTTGTTAGGGAGATGTAGGGTTATGTCATGTAAACCGGATAGGCCTGAGAGAGGAAAATGACAAACCTTTAAAGAGACTACACATGACGCAGCCCAACCTGGCTTAGGGCCTCCAAAACGCTAGAGGCTCTGGTTACAGTGCGTAACAACCGAAGAGAAGAGAGATCTGATACTAAGTAGTACTATGAATGTAGAAGGCAGTCAGGGTGGGTTATGCAACATCAGCTTGAGAGGCCTGAGAGAGGGCTTGGACTTCTCCTTAAGAGACACTAAACATGAGGCAGTCTGGCCTCAAGTACCTTGTGTGTGTGTGTGTGTGTACCTGTTTGAGGTGTTCACTGAGGACGATGCGGAGGCTGCCGTTCCTGTGGTTGAGCATCTCACAGGTCATCAGAGTGTAGAACACGGCCGTACACATCAGAGGAACGCAGAAGTAGAACCCAAACAACCACCAGTCCTTGATGTTCTTATAGTACTGCAGGAGAACCACAACAGGAGAACGTTATTACACAGGTTCGATGCAGGAGAACGACAATTCATAACATGCCAATACTCCAGAAGACTGTCCAGCAGGCAAATGTGGAAAACTGGTTGTATTGATGTCGTAATGAGGTGATTTCAACCAGTTTCACCTGCTAGGTTTGGTAACAAAGCAAGTTGACTTTACCAATATGTCTATGTGATGACAGTGACATATTCTAATCTACTAAATCCACATATAAGAGGGGGATATTATCATACAAGTTTTAAGGAGGAGCAGATGCCATTTGAGGAATTTTTTGGCCACAGAATAAATGTTCATCTATAACCTCTTATATGACATTAATAAATTCCTCACTTTGGGAGATACTGTCTGTCATACGTGTTCTATTGAATCTGGATTTAAATGAAATGACCTAAACCTCAGCGTGGTTTGGTCATGATATGGGATTTAGTATCTTTTGTGTTGCATGATGTGAACTAGACACACACATGGCTCAGCTTGAAGGAACCATACATCAGTTGAGCTGTAATTGCTGTTGTGGCCTGCGATCAATTATGTTCTCCAGGCTTGTGGACAAAGAAAGTGATCACCTCAGAGATTCTCTCTCTGAGGAAAAAAACATATGGAGACCTCTGTCAGAGTTCAAATGCTATTTGGGTTCAAGTACTATTTGAAATTTTCAAATACTTTGTGTTTGCTCTAGCCTACCTAGAGTGCCAGATGTTTTGAGATGATTCTATTCATCCATTAAGCCAAACAAGTTCAGTCAGCTAAAGTATTTGAAATTATATTTGAACCCAGTTCTGGCCTTTGTATGCTTCCTTTCACCATATTTCTAGCTCTTTGGGTGGTTCCACCAAGAATGTCAGAGAAATGAATGTCAGTACGATAAATCTACCACTGTATTTATAACAATTACTTTTCATGCCAAGTATTTGGACAGATGGATTTGTTTTTGATAGGTCAGTGCAAGGATACACCACCACATGAAATCATGGACTCTCAGATTTACTAAGTTAACACACATGTACTGTACTGTAACCTTAGTTGAATCACTTTTGTCTTTTAAATCATAATGAATAAGAGGTGGGACCTGACCCTAGATCAGCACTCTTACTCTGAGACACTTTGTGGGACAGATTTGTTTGTATACAGGTAATAGGATTATTTGAAGTGCAGAAGCGTCAACAAGAAAATGGGTCGTACCATCATGAAGTCAGTCTTGGGGTAGAGCATGCATGTCCGTATGGTCTCGTTCCTGTAGTTGAATTCAACCATGTCGAAGCCGATGGCCTCTGGGACAGCCAGGACCATGGACAGCACCCAGATGGACACGATCTCCATGGCTGTCCGAAGAGGAATGCCTACTCCCTGGACCCTGCTCCATGACGCCACTGCACGGTACCTGGGGCATAGAGGGACACAAAGAATGAAAGGGTGAACATGGTGGGGTAAGGTAGGGGTTAGAGCAGAGCCAGGGCTGTGGACCTTTCAGCAACAACTGCTGAGTTGGAACTAATAAACAGCCCAGCGGCGAAACTAGTTGTAATGAAGTCATTTCAACCAGCTTTTAATGGTTGTAATGAAGTCATTTCAACCAGCTTTTAATGGTTGTAATGAAGTCATTTCAACCAGCTTTTAATGGTTGTAATGAAGTCATTTCAACCAGCTTTAAATGGTTGTAATGAAGTCATTTCAACCAGCTTTAAATGGTTGTAATGAAGTCATTTCAACCAGCTTTTAAATGGTTGTAATGAAGTCATTTCAACCAGCTTTTAATGGTTGTAATGAAGTCATTTCAACCAGCTTTTAATGGTTGTAATGAAGTCATTTCAACCAGCTTTTAATGGTTGTAATGAAGTCATTTCAACCAGCTTTTAATGGTTGTAATGAAGTCATTTCAACCAGCTTTTAATGGTTGTAATGAAGTCATTTCAACCAGCATTTAAATGGTTGTAATGAAGTCATTTCAACCAGCTTTTAAATGGTTGTAATGAAGTCATTTCAACCAGCTTTTAATGGTTGTAATGAAGTCATTTCAACCAGCTTTGCCATCTAGGAGGTTCAAGTGACTGTGAAAAGTGAACCTATTTTAGAGACACTTCCAGGACTTCAATAATAGACTTACTTCAAACTTTTAACCCTGCATGGGAACATGATTGTGAGAACCACAGAGATATGGTGAGACAACTACTGAAATACTTGTTCATTTTATTACAGTACCCATTATGTTAGGTCAACTCAGCTGTACATTGTAGTATAAGCTCTATGAACTGACTGCATGGCAGTAGACCAGACACACACCGTATCGTATTGAGAGAAAAATGATCCAAGTTAAGATTTAATGAACAACAGATAATAATCAATTGTTTATCCTCAGAATGTAATATTCATTGTTTTGTGAAGCCTCCAAACAAGCGTTGGCAGGAGCTATGGTCTGTTTGTTGACGTTTGTTTCCTGTGTTCCAAATCATGTTTGCTTGTTTATTTCATTAATAGGCACCGCTTGTCTAAATGTTTTAGTAAAACGGTGCATCAAGATTTTATGACCTGAACAATATATTTTTCATGATGCACTTGAATACCCTTGTCAAACAACATGGTGTCATTTATATTTAACCAGATGGTAATGCATCCACATTCTCTCCCTCTCCCTCAAACAGAGAGGAACGAGACACAACTCTCAAACAGGCGAGACATGAGGCATGCAAACAAAATGGAGACCATCTGCTGAACGCTCTTTCTAACGACTCACTCAAAATCACTCACTCATCTGCTCATTGTCAACACTAACTCACTCACCCACTAACCTCTCTCTCTCTCTCTCTCTCTCTCTCTCTCTCTCTCTCTCTCTCTCTCTCTCTCTCTCTATGATGGTAGTCATTCAGCATAGCTGGTATGTTAAACTGTCTTCCATCCCTTTAGATCCAGAACAGGCCTCCTTATGCTCTTATCTCTTATGTCTGCTAACTCACAGACCCATGAAGCCGGACGTCAGCCCCTCACTTTCACTCTGCTGATAAACAGGACCGACTGTGTTAAGTGTTACAAGAACTGAAGGGAGTGAGACGGGAATACAAGTCTAGTCGTGTTGCATCAGACACAAAACAATCAGAGTTAAAAATGTGACAATAAACATGTTTAGATTTGAGAATAAAACTACTTCTGCTCCTTGATGGCAAAGCTACCCCTCCTCAGGGAGAGAAACGTCTAAGACCACAAAGCGTCTCAGAGTAGGATTGCTGATCTAGCATCGGATTTGACTTATGGATCATGATGAAAAAGATTATATGGGCAGATCCTAGATCAGCACTCCTACTCTGAGAGGCGTTGTGGATATGGCTCCGGATGGCCTAGTCCTTAACAGATGCAGCCAATAGAAAACTAGGAGGAAGAGTAACTATGTTGGTAATGGGAGATCTCCATTATTACTGACGTTACAAACTTCCGGAATAAACTGCCTTTACCGTACTACCCCCACTAAGGAGTTAAACTAACTCCCAACCTGTGGTTTCCTTTAAATCAAATTAGGGAAGTCATTCATCTTTCCTGGTCAATTTGTCTCAGCCACTCCCATACATAGAGTGGGCTTTACGGTTCAACAAACACTTTTGGTTTGAATTCAAACCACGGCAATGTTATTTATCATGGTGTTGGTGAGTTACTGGCTAAGGTTGAGGGTCTGAGGGTGACTTTTTTTAATAGAAAAAAAGTTTAGAGAGGAGTTTTTTTCTTTGATACATACATATTGTAATGTAGACTACATTTCACAGAAAAACAAGTATAATTAGACTGATTTTCATTTGGAGTTTACCGTAACCTACATATAAAGATTCACAGAACTGAAAGGCCAGAACAGAACAGAACTCGACGGCGCAAACATACCATGAGTCTGGAACCAATACATTTTTACAAGATAATAGAATCCTATTCCAGGGAGCAGAATATGTCTCTATGGAATAAAATGCATAAAGACCCACTTATAGTGTCTGAGTACTAGGTCAGATTCAGCTACAGCTCATATGTTAACCTTGGTAAGTGTATGCCTGCCAGACAATGCATTTGACAGTAAACGAGTAATGTGTATAATGCTTCAGAAGCCTTACCCCTTACTCCCTAGACACTCTCGTCGATCTGAAAGAATTGGATAGGTGTAGGCAATAGGCTATCACAAAGCAGATGGAAAGAAACACCATATTGCTTATTGCTTATATTGTTTATTAATTCTATAAACATTCATATGCAAATACAGATATTTCTTGGGCTTTTTTCTTTGATCCTGTTAGATTAGCTACCATTGGTTGATTTTGGAATTCAGCAGTGGTACATGGGACTGACCTGTCGACGCTTAGGGCACAGAGGTTGAGGACGGTGATGCCCACAGAGGCCTTCTGAAGGAATGGTACCAGCTTACACAGACACAGCCCAAAGGAACTGTCATCGAAGGGGAACCTGGTGGCAAGGAGCTGCAGGGAGAGGGAGAGAGAGGGAGAGAGGGAGAGAGAGAGAGAGAGAGAGAGAGAGAGAGAGAGAGAGAGAGAGAGAGAGAGAGAGAGAGAGAGAGAGAGAGAGAGAGACCGTCAGCACATCGTAGAAGACAGTATGTACGCTTCAACTCACAACGGGCTTTGCATCGTCAGGAAATAACCACACACCTTAGATGGCATTTAGCCAGTTGGCACTTCCCTGTATTACAAACCCTTTCATAAGATATCAGAAATCCATAATGGTCGTTATTAGCCAGTATGGTAACTGAGAAGACAGAAAAAGCATGTAAAAATCAATTGAATTGTGAAAGAACAACAATACCTGATGTGAAGAGAAATAATAATAATAAAATAATAATAATAACAACAACAATAATAATAATGGACTAGCCCTTATATCTCTTTCTTTACTAACTAGTAAGGGATAAATTATAAAGGATTGAGGTTAGAGGATCACATGTTTATCTCCTCTTAGCTCAATTCCCATTGTCCTTAGGGTGCGGACTATCTTTAACCACGGTACTGTAACAGGCCCTTCCCAACAGACAGGCTAGTCTCAGTCACATCAGAGGGCTTTCATGGTACGTCCTGACTTCATTCTGATTCTGAGTACAGTCCAACAGCAGGCCCATATGCGCATCATCATCTTCATACAGTACATCATTGAGTCAGGTCCTACAAGCCAACCCTGGAACTGTCCCTTAAAGTGACATCCTTTCTTTAATTGGACTTCCAGGCATCTATAAGCACCACTTCCCATAGCCTCTTATAAGAAGAGCTCCCTTAACAAAACAACTCACAGCTCTCCCTGTAGAACAGACCGCTAAAACCACCCTTTGTCATTAGGATGTAGTCTTGGCAGCTGTTGTTGAACCAGGAATCGACATGGGCCGAACAAAGAGAGAAAGAGGGGATTAACCCAGAGTCATTGAGAGGCCGGGCCAAAGGAAGCACTTCACGGGTGCATCCTTGTCCCTCTATTGTTCACTTGGAGCGCTAGGCGGTTCCATCTAATCAAAAAGTCTCGAGAACATGGGGTTGGAAAGGAAAGGGGGCCACATCACTGTGGGTGTGTGTGTGTGTAGCATGTGTCCGTGTGTGTGTATGTAGTTTGTATATGATTAAATTTGGAAACTGCGTCAAACAAACCCCAAAGGAAGTGAGCTGGGCCTCCCTAAAGCACATGGCCCTGTAGTGCAGACATATTCACAGGGAGTGTTTGGCCTGAAACCAGAGTTGTACCTACGGCACTACTTTTCCTCACCAGTACAAAGGGACACTGTGATTTATCCTTCATGTGTGTAACTGAAACTCCCTAATACAGGAAAGACTCCCCCCCTTTGTACATGTAGAGAATCATCTGTCCCGGGACCCTGGCACTTCCATATGTGCTGACACAGTGTGATGAAACTGTATACTGGTAATACTAAACAGGTGGCTTCACCACTTCTCTTCATAATGAACTGAGCATTCCCAATGTACTGCACTACATCCTATTAAGAACCTTGACCTGTTCAACCAATGTATGTGGACCCAATGGAAAATATGCTCATTACTCTCAAGCAATAATACCACAGCAGGTAAGATAACGTCGTAAATCATCTGTGAGATCTATCTAGCTCATGTTAAAGTGAACCCACATGGGGGGGTAAATGGACGGTCTAATGGGTTTAAATGGCTCACACTGGACACGTGATTCATCATTTAACCAGACCCATTTATTCTGAGTGTAGAGAGGTTCAAATGTGATCGCAGATAAGAGGGCTGGAGAGGAGAGCTGGTCCTGTCACAAACCACGGTTCAGAGCAGGGCCACTGAAATGTGTGACCGCAGTCTGATTGGTCTGATTCCATTGTTTATTTTAGTCTGGGCCTCTCCCTGCTTCCTTCATCACAAAGAGCTACCCAATGAAGATAAAGTAGTACTACTACTGACTGAAACTTTGGAGAGCAACATGATCTTTGGGGAGCCTTCTAATGAATAGTTTATTTATTTGTTCTCTCCTTTCTTTTCTCTGCCTCTCTCTCTCTCTCTCAATTCAAGGGGCTTTATTGGCATGGGAAACATATGTTTACATTGCCAAAGCAAGTTAAATAATCTCTCGCTCTCTCCTTCTCTCTGAGATGGAATTATGCTTCAATTTATCCATGCAAAATTCACTGTGATGTCCAGTGTACAGGATGGATATGCGTCTCTTACCTTGTAGACGTTGATGGGTATATCTATGGTGATGTAGATGAGGTCTCCCAGCGCCAGGCTGGCGATGAGGGCATTGGGCCCGTTCCTCATGCACTTATTCTGGTAGATAATTCTCAATAGGGTGGCATTGCCCACTATGCCCACCACAAACACCATGATAGAAATCACTGTGTTGATGTATTTGAAATGGCCTTGAATGGAAGTGGCGATGGTGCATGGTGGAGGGGCCCTTATCCTGGTGATGTTTGTGGCCCCAGACCCAGCTCCGACCCTGGGCCATTGGGGCCCCTTGTGGCCCCTGGTGGAGATGGGGCTCCCATGCTCCAGGAAGGGGCTGCTGGTGCTGTGGAAGCCCAGGGGTTGGGGGTGATGTGGGTGTTGTGGAGGACCAGGCCCTGGTCTGGGGGTAGGGAGTCCTTCTCCCCTCGTCTGTGGTGCTGTTTATCTGACACATTCCAGGGCCAGGCAGGGCGGCCATGACGGCCATTAGCACCAACACATGTACGATTGGGGCGACCATTATAGAACACATTCCACGCTTTGTCTTAGGAGATGGACAGATAGTGTAGGGGTTCCCCATATACTGGTGGTGGTGAGAGCTGGTGAGCGAGAGAGACAAGGGAGGGGAAAGAGAGATAGAGAGGGGGGAGAGAAAGTCAGAGAGAGAGGTGGGGAGCAAGTTAGAGAGAGATGGGGGAGAGCGAGAGAGAGAAAGAGCGAGAGAGAGAAACAGAGAGAGAGAGAAACAGAGAGAGAGAGATGAAGGGAGACAGGGAAAAAGTATATGGGTTATTTCATCCAGCAAACTTTGCAAGCAACGCAATAAAACAAAACGTCCTCAATTGAGGAAGAAAGTATACTTTTGTCCGAATCTTCTAATTTCCCCGCCACAACTCAAATGTCAATCCAGGAACATCTCCTCAGAAATGGAGCCAAAACCAGAATGTGTCAATCAAAAGTTCCACATCACAGTGGATCCTCTCCCATCCTCTCCAACTGCTAGGGGAAGTAAAACAACCTCCTTCAGACTTCAAACAGGTTTTGCCAAGGGGGCACAGATGGGAAGATGCCACGACTGGTTACAGTCAAACAATATGATGGGTTATGAAGAGTCTCCTCTTTACATTACTTCATTTCTGGAAGTAATAATCAGCACAGCCTTTGTGCTAATAGGAGTGTGTGGGCTACAAGCACATACAGTGCCTTGCGAAAGTATTCGGCCCCCTTGAACTTTGCAACCTTTTGCCACATTTCAGGCTTCAAACATAAAGATATAAAACTGTATTTTTTTGTGAAGAATCAACAAAAGGTGGGACACAATCATGAAGTGGAACGACATTTATTGGATATTTCAAACTTTTTTAACAAATCAAAAACTGAAAAATTGGGCGTGCAAAATTATTCAGCCCCTTTACTTTCAGAGCAGCAAACTCTCTCCAGAAGTTCAGTGAGGATCTCTGAATGATCCAATGTTGACCTAAATGACTAATGATGATAAATACAATCCACCTGTGTATAATCAAGTCTCCGTATAAATGCACCTGCGCAGAGAACATCATGAAGAACAAGGAACACACCAGGCAGGTCCGAGATACTGTTGTGAAGAAGTTAAAAGCCGGATTTGGATACAAAAAGATTTCCCAAGCTTTAAACATCCCAAGGAGCACTGTGCAAGCGATAATATTGAAATGGAAGGAGTATCAGACCACTGCAAATCTACCAAGACCTGGCCGTCCCTCTAAACTTTCAGTTCATACAAGGAGAAGACTGATCAGAGATGCAGCCAAGAGGCCCATGATCACTCTGGATGAACTGCAGAGATCTACAGCTGAGGTGGGAGACTCTGTCCATAGGACAACAATCAGTCGTATATTGCACAAATCTGGCCTTTATGGAAGAGTGGCAAGAAGAAAGCCATTTCTTAAAGATATCCATAAAAAGTGTCGTTTAAAGTTTGCCACAAGCCACCTGGGAGACACACCAAACATGTGGAAGAAGGTGCTCTGGTCAGATGAAACCAAAATTGAACTTTTTGGCAACCATGCTAAATGTTATGTTTGGCGTAAAAGCAACACAGCTCATCACCCTGAACACACCATCCCCACTGTCAAACATGGTGGTGGCAGCATCATGGTTTGGGCCTGCTTTTCTTCAGCAGGGACAGGGAAGATGGTTAAAATTGATGGGAAGATGGATGGAGCCAAATACAGGACCATTCTGGAAGAAAACCTGATGGAGTCTGCAAAAGACCTGAGACTGGGACGGAGATTTGTCTTCCAACAAGACAATGATCCAAAACATAAAGCAAAATCTACAATGGAATGGTTCAAAAATAAACATATCCAGGTGTTAGAATGGCCAAGTCAAAGTCCAGACCTGAATCCAATCGAGAATCTGTGGAAAGAACTGAAAACTGCTGTTCACAAATGCTCTCCCTCCAACCTCACTGAGCTCGAGCTGTTTTGCAAGGAGGAATGGGAAAAAATGTCAGTCTCTCGATGTGCAAAACTGATAGAGACATACCCCAAGCGACTTACAGCTGTAATCGCAGCAAAAGGTGGCGCTACAAAGTATTAACTTAAGGGAGCTGAATAATTTTGCACGCCCAATTTTTCAGTTTTTGATTTGTTAAAAAAGTTTGAAATATCCAATAAATGTCATTCCACTTCATGATTGTGTCCCACTTGTTGTTGATTCTTCACAAAAAATACAGTTTTATATCTTTATGTTTGAAGCCTGAAATGTGGCAAAAGGTCGCAAAGTTCCAAGGGGCCGAATACTTTCGCAAGGCACTGTATTACACACACTCACGCAAGCACACACACACACACACACACACACACACACACACACACACACACACACACACACACACACACACACACACACACACACACACACACACACACACACACACACACACACACACACACACACACACACACACACACACACACACACACACACACAGATTGAGAGAGAGCCAGGCAGGGCTTTATATTGTTTTGACAATGCGCCCCTTGCGTGGCTTCTTCAGTGTGGTTTCCTCTGCCCTGCATTCTCCCTTCTGGTTTTAATTTAAAGACTCAGACTAGCGGTTAGAAAACAATGAGACATTTTAACATGAAAGAATCAGATCAGGCTCATGTCTAGTCAGTGTTATATTACACAATACAGCTTTTGTATTGTTTGAGAGTTGAGTGAAGATGTTACATTAATATAAATCTTAAGTTCTCTCAACATATTAAAATATTTTTTTAACCAGTTAGAGATTAACCCTACTATCAATATGTAAATCAAATACTTACATTTATATAATTGCCAGGTTATATTCAAAGTAATATAATAGTGTATTTCAGGTAAAACTTTACAGAGTAGTTTTATAACACTTTCTATGAATGTAACATTTAGTCTCACCGAATTCAGACCAAGGAGGTAAAGAAAACGGAGATCTACATTTGAATACTTTTTCATCACAACAGAACACAGTGCCTCTCCAGCTAGCCATGAAGAGTGTTTCATCCTGTTCAAAGTCCCAGATGTCACCTAGTTAGTACACAAAAACCTATTTAGCATCCAGCACTTCATGTAGCATCACCGTTTAGCATCAGGCACCACACTACTGGGACCCTGTGTGACAGCACGTAAACTGATATATTGATAAATAATAAATAGGTTTGGTTTTCACCTACCGCTCTGCTCTCCTAAAATGTCTGCTCCTGCCTCCCCTGTTGGAACCGTCAGGCGAACTTTCTGTTGAAGCCCCTAGACATCTGAATCACATCACATGAGTAATTAAACAACTATCAAAGTCGCAGAGTCGGAGTTAGTGTCCCACTTGGTTTGGTTTGCCCAACGTACGTGGCAGTGTGCTGCCTGTGAGGTGCTGCGCATTAGGCTCTGGGTTTTCCTGTGGAGAGTTGGGAGCGTGTGTGTGTGTGTGTGTGTGTGTGTGTGTGTGTGTGTGTGTGTCTCAGAGCACAGCAGGAGTGGAGGGGGCACTTTGACTGAGAGGGACGGTAAATCTCCCCCTCCCCTCGGTAACAGGCCCCCCATAGGAAACATCTCTCTCTCTCTCTCTCTCTCTCTCTCTCTCTCTCTCTCTCTCTCTCTCTCTCTCTCTCTCTCTCTCTCTCTCTCTCTCTCTCTCTCTCTCTCTCTCTCTCTCTCTCTCTCTCTCTCTCTCTCTCTCTCTCTCTCTTTCGTCTCCCTCGTCTCTCTCTCTCTCTCTCTCTCTCGTCTCTCTCTCTCACACGTCTCTCTCTCTCTCTCATCTCTGCACCGCCTGCTGAAAATCGTCTCAGGGGCAGTACGCACTCCGATACACACACACACTCACGCACCGGGTATCTGGGAACCACACAGTACCCAGTCAGTATGCCCCTCTCTCCTCTCCTCAGATCCCAGATCAGATTCTAGCCCTGTACACGGCTCAACTGTTTCTTCCCACTAAAGGAAACCGAGATTAATATCGTAAGGAAATGTGAGGAGGGCAGTCGGAATTAAATGTGCATGTCCCAGTCGTCTTGATTTGAACATGTTGAGATGGAAAGGGAAGGGTAGGAAAGAGAGCGGAACCAAACTTTCTTTGAAGCATTACTTTTTACAATCACAACTCTGTGGGTGGCCAAAGTTAAATCACCACATCTGTACGTGCCACACAAGCTGCAAGTGTATCAATCTCTTGTAGCATGCCTTAAATAAATATGCATGATTATTCCACTTAATTAGGTTTGTCAGCTGTCATATTCACCAAACAGTAAATAAACTAGTTTGAAACTAAACAAAGGAATGTTTGATATATTGTCCTATAGACATGTACGGCACAAAGTACATAATGTCCAGACAGATACAGTAGATTTTGTGAGTTGCTAGGTAACAAAGAAGAGTGAGGCATTTCAATAATGATGAGGGATGTGAGTGCCTCTCCATCGGTGTCCATTACTCGTTCCATAACTATACTACACTTAGCAAATGGGCCCGTTATCAATACATTGTCTAAAAGCAGGAAGAGAGGCTATCCAAGCAGGCCAAGGTCGGCCCTTCGCTCTCCCAACGAGCTGACACAGCAACTGTTTAGCTAAATAAAGAACCTGGACAATGGAGTTCCATATCACGAGGAAGATAAGATAACGTGCAAACAGATAAGGTACACACACACACACACACACACACACACACACACACACACACACACACACACACACACACACACACACACACACACACACACACACACACACACACACACACACACACACACACACACACACACACACACACACACACACACACACACTGCTTGATTACTTGTGGGCCCCAGGCCTTGTCGAAGTCAAGGGCCATTCCTAAAAGCTGATTGAACATCCTCCAAGAAGACAAAGTAGTGTTTTCTGTATCAGCAGCACTCCAATATTCCCTTCCCTCCCCCGTGCCCTTCGCTGGTACATTCTCCTGGCCTAAGGGTAGGCTTCTTTCCATTAAGGTCAGGCTGGTACATTCTCCTGGCCTAAGGGTAGGCTTCTTTCCATTAAGGTCAGGCTGTAGCAATCATCTCATTAAACAACACTTTGGATCACATCGTCATTTTAATGAAAACAGTGTGTCTGACGTTATCAGAGCCTCCTGTGGAAAATGTTACCTTGTAAAAGTGGAAATATTTATGATAATCAATTAATAATGTTTTGCGTGCCATGTCATACCAGGAAGAGATGGAATATGAGAGAAAATATCAACTTTTTATATAGTGTAAATACATCACTTAGTATTAATTGTTTCAGATATTTTATGCATTTAATCATTGGTTGACTATTAATTGTATAATAATAATGAAAAATATCACATAGATCAAAACATCTTGTGCCTTATTTTAGTAATGAACATTTAAAGACTTAACAAAGGCTTTCCTTTATGCTTTTTTAATTAATCCCCAATAACAGATTCACTGATCCCATCCAATTATAGTACACTTGTGAAGGTACTTTACCTACTTAATATAAATTGTGACTTCATTGGATAATGCTAATATCTACCGCAATTTAAATTTAAAAGGATTGTGTTTTCTTTAATTGTATCCATAAATATCTCATGGCTTCTGAATTAGTTATTGGTCAACAGTGGCGTTATCTTTTATTCATCGGTACGTGATTCGCTGACGGGTCCCCTGGTTGCTGCAGCCTGGCATCAAACTTCGACGCCTCCATCATTGTAACTTTTGAGGGGTTTCACTAGCTGCTAGTTGGAAGTCTTTGTTAATAAAACCATTAATATATAAATGATGGAACCTTTACCTGGGTCCCAGTTGCCATGGCTTTCATGTTGTTGTTGTGTTGTTGTCTGACTGTTCATCAGGTATTAATGGCATTCTGTGTGAACTCGCTGGATGGCAGGCTGCCTGGTAATTCATATGCTTGTTCTCTGATGGCATCTGTCGAAGTGTGCTCTCTGCACATTGGTACATACCCTGTGGGAAGCAACCCACCCAGTCCCACACTGAGTGGGATGTAAGCCATTTCTTATCTGGGGCACTTGCTCCAAATGACAAAAAGGGAAAAGAGAGAGAGAAATGGGAAAGAAGTTAGAGGCCAATTTTATTGTGACAATCAGTGACAAACTGTAGTGACTTTTTCTACTTTGACTGAATTTGTTGGTTAATTGGAGAGAGGGATTACTGTGACGACAGATCGACTTGGAAAAGGGAATGCAGGATAACTCAATGATGGAAGTATAATCACAGTTGTGATCGTGTAATTCATGTTAGCATATGAGTTCAATTTATTTCATTACGATATGCCATCGGACCGTTATCCAATCAAGATTGGATTAAGATCAGAATGGCTGAGGTTGAGTCAATAAGGAATGATGGGAAATTACTCATCAAGCCTGTGAAGAAACACGTACTGTTGTGAAATACATATGTCAGACTTTTGCAGAGGATCCCAAAATCCAAATTTTCCCGAATCTGACATCGCTAATTTTGGCTGAAATACGTACTCGGACTAAGATGAGTTTTGTGTTTTTACTGTCTTTTTGGGGACAGAGCAGGGTCAAATGCCATAAGAAGGGTGGCTCCTCGCTCTCTCACAACTAGAAAAAAAATGTGGTATTCATTTCAGTTCCCGGAAAGAGGAAAGCACACCCCTAGAACTAGGTCTGCACCAAGTCACAGAAAAACACAGCCATTTTTCCAGCCAAAGAGAGGAGTCACAAAAAGCAGAAATAGAGATAAAATTAATCACTAACCTTTGATGATCTTCATCAGATGACACTCATAGGACTTCATGTTACACAATATATGTATGCAACCGCTGTGTCAGATTTCAAAAAAGCTTTACCAAAAAAGCACACCATGCTATAATCTGAGTACAGCGCTCAGAGACCAAAACAAGCCATATTGATATCCGCCATGTTGTGAAGTCAACAGAAGTCAGAAATAGCATTATAAATATTCACTTACCTTTGATGATCTTCATCAGAATGCACTCCCAGGAATCCCAGTTCCACAATAAATGTTTGATTTGTTCGATAAAGTCCATAATGCATGTCCAAATACCTCCTTTTTGTTTGTGCGTTTAGTACACAATCCAAACTCACGAGGCGCGGGCAAGTCCAGGCGAAAGTTCAGACGAAAAGTCATATAGTTTGTAGAAACATGTCAAACGAAGTATAGAATCAATCTTAGGATGTTTTTAACATAAATCTTCAATAATGTTTCAACCGGAGAATTCCTTTGTCTGTAGAAATGCAATGGAACGCAGGTCGCTCTCACGTGAGTGCGCGTTATCAGCTTATGCCACTCTGGCAGACCCCTGACTCAATCAGCTCTCATTCCCCCCCTCCTTCACAGTAGAAGCCTCAAACAAGGTTCTAAAGACTGTTGACACTTTGTGGAAGCCTTAGGAAGTGCAAAATGACCCCATAGACACTGTATATTCAATAGGCAATGACTTAAAAAACTACAAACCTCAGATTTCCCATTAGCTGGTTGGATTTCTTCTCAGGTTTTTGCCTGCCATGTGAGTTCTGTTATACTCACAGACATTATTCAAACCGTTTTAGAAACTTCGGAGTGTTTTCTATCCAAATCTACTAATAATATGCATATATTAGCAACTGGGCCTGAGTAGCAGGCAGTTTACTCTGGGCACCTTATTCATCCAAGCTTCTCAAAACTTCCCTCAGCCATAAGAAGTTATGCTCACTTCATATTTGTTTTGGAACCAGACACTGGACAAGTGAAAAAGCCTGAAAGCGTCTCCCAACTACCTACAGCAGTTACAATGCTATAAGCATATTTCAATCAATGCATGGAGAGAAGTGAACAGACAATATTAAGCTATGCTCAGAATTCTTTCTGGCTATACATACAGTGTGTTCTGAGAGCAGACTGAGACAGGGGACTTATAGTGTTGTCTTGGACATGGTAATTAGAGTCTAGACCCGTAGAGAATGATGTTGAATTGGTATGTCCGTTCTTACCTCCTTTTGGACAGCCCTTGAAGATGCACTCAAGGCTGAAGACATCAAGGACGTCATCACCTCAGCACATTTGCCTGATGTCTGTTTCAGAGGGAAATAATTACTAACTCAGGAAGCGAAACAATACACAATGTAATGGAATTTGTCCTTCTCTGATGAGGAGTATGAGAGATCAGACCAATGCGCAGCGTGGTATGTGTTCATGTTAATATTTAATAAATCAACTGAACACTGAATAACAAAACAACAAAGTGAAAGAACGAAAGGACAACGAAACAGTCCTGTCTGGTGTAGACGCAAAACAAAATAATCACCCACAACTCAAATGGGAAAAACAGGCTACCTAAGTATGATTCTCAATCAGAGACAACGAACAACACCTGCCTCTGATTGAGAACCATACCAGGCCAAACACATAAACACAACATAGAAAAAAGAGCATAGACTACCCACCCCAACTCACGCCCTGACCCAACTAAAACAACGACATAACAAAGGAACTAAGGTCAGAACGTGACAGAACCCCCCCCAAAGATGCGGACTCCGGACACAAAACCTGAACCTATAGGGGAGGGTCTGGGTGGGCGTCTGTCCGCTGTGGCGGCTCTGGCGAGGGACGTGGACCCCACTCCACCATAGTCTCGGCCCACTTAAGTGACGCCTTGGGAGCGGCATCCCTCGCCGCCCACCTCGGACTGGGAACCCTTGCAGCGGGTCCCGAATAGATGGGAGATTCCGGCAGCACCGGACAGGTGGAGACTCCAGCAGCACCGGACAGGTGGAGACTCCGGCAGCACCGGACAGGTGGAGACTCCGGCAGCACCGGACAGGTGGAGACTCCGGCAGCACCGGACAGGCGGGAGACTCCGGCAGCGCCGGAGTGACGGGCGGCTCTGGCAGCTCCTGACTGACGGGCGGCTCTGGCAGCTCCTGACTGCGGGGCGGCTCTGGCAGCTCCTGACTGACGGGCGGCTCTGGCAGCTCCTGACTGACGGGCGGCTCTGGCGGCTAAGGACAAACGGGCGGCTCTGGCAGCTCAGGACAGACGGGCGTCTCTGGCAGCTCAGGACAGACGGGCGTCTCTGGCAGCTCAGGACAGACGGGACTGACTGCATAACACGGTGCCTGACCAGTACTGCGCTTCTTCTGGTAAGCACGAGGAGTGGGCTCAGGTCTCCAAATTGACTCTGCCACACTCCCCGTGTGCTGCCTCTCGTGCCTGTCACGCTGCAGTGCTGCCTCCTCATATCGCCGCCGCTCAGCTTTTGCTGCCTCCAGCTCTGCCTTGGGGCGGCGATATTCCCCAGCCTGTGCCCAGGGCCCTTTTCCATCTAAAATCTCCTCCAATGTCCTTGAGTCCAGAGATCGCTGCTGCCCGAAATCACGCTGCTTGGTCCTTGGTTGGTGGGTGATTCTGTAACGGAATTTGTCCTTCTCTGACGAGGAGTATGACTGATCGGACCAATGCGCAGCCTGGTATGTATCCATGTTAATATTTAAATCAACTGAACACTGAATATAATAATATGCCCAGTTCTATTTTTGTTTCATCAGACCAGAGGACATTTCTCCAAAAAGTATGATCTTTGTCCCCATGTGCTGCTGGATTTTTTAAGGCGGTTTTGGAGCAGTGGCTTCTTCCTTGCTGAGCAGCTTTTCAGGTTATGTCGATATAGGACTTGTTTTACTGTGGATATGTCACACCCTGACCGTAGAGATCCTTTTATTCCTTTTATTCTCTGTTTGTTTGGTCAGGTTGTGACTCGGGTGGGAGAGTCTATGCTTTCTGGTTCTTTGTTTTTGGCCGGGTATGATTCTCAATCAGGGACAGCTGTATATCGTTGTCTCTGATTGGGAATCATACTTAGGCAGCCTTTTTTCCTTTTCTCATTTGTGGGTTGTTGTCTTCGTTTAATGCACGTGTAGCCTTGGTTTTTGTTGTTTATTGTTTTGTTGGTGTCATTTAAAAAATAAACGTACGCTCACCTTGGTCCGGTCATTTTCAAGACGACGCTCGTGACAGGATATAGATACTTTTGTACCTGTTTCCTCCAGCATCTTCACAAGGTCCTTTGCTGTTGTTCTGGGATTGATTTGCACTTTTCACACAAAAGTGCGTTCATCTCTAGGAGACAGAATGCGTCTCCTTCCTGAGCTGTATGACGGCTGCGTGGTCCCATGGTGTTTATACTTGCGTACTATTGTTTGTACAGATTAACGTGGTACCTTCAGGCATTTGGAAATTGCTCCCAAGGATGAACCAGACTTGTGGAGGTCTACAATGTTTTTTTCTGAGGTCTTGGCTGATTTATTTGGATTTTTCCATGATGTCAAGCAAAGAGGCACTGAGTTTGAAGGTAGGCCTTGAAATACATCCATAGGTACACCTCCAATTGACTCAAATTATATCTATTAGCCTATCAGAAGCTTCTAAAGTCATGACATAATTTTCTGGAATTTTCCAAGCTGTTTAAAGGCACAGTCAACTTAGTGTATGTAAACTTCTGACCCACTGGAATTGTGATACAGTGAATTACAAGTGGAATAATCTGTCTGTGTACAATTGTTGGAAAAATTACTTGTGTCATGGACAAAGTAGATGTCCTAACCGACTTGCCAAAACTATAGTTTGTTAACAAGACATTTGTGGAGTGGTTGAAAAACAAGTTTTAATGACTCCAACCTAAGTGTATGTAAACTTCCAACTTCAACTGTATCTTAAGATGAATGCACTAACTGTAAATTGTTCTGGATAAGAGCGTCTGCTACATTGTCTCTTTGAAGACTGTGTAGAGGAAATGAGAGGGCCCCTACAGACAGACAAGCCAGTGATGCATCAACCCCATGATGAATCCTCTCCCCAGGCATCAGTCTTCACCAACCACCTCCAGCCAATGCCAATGGATCTTATCATGACTTATCGTGACAAGGTGCTCACTGACGGACTGTCTTCTCAAAGTAGAAGGTATATCTTCTCTTGCCACATCTTCTCGCTGTCCAGCACCATTTCCTTGCATTAGAGTCCAGCACCTCCCTTGCTATCTCCAGCAGTCTAACACAATACCATCATTCTCCTTTGCTTATTCTTAGCAATCCCCCCAAAAATGTGTGTGTGTGTGTGTATACTGTATTTAATGTACACATTTTTTGGGGGGGTGGGGGGAACTCAGTCGGGGTCTCAACTTACTGTTGAGAGTTAGAATAGTAGAATACACTATTCTAGGTGCAATTTCGAAATGTGGATTTGCATAAGCAGTTTTTTCTCTTATGTCAGTCACTGACACTCATTTAACCCATGTCAGCTCAATTATTTTATATTGCTATTTTTTTATTGTTAATTTAGTGGCTAGCTACCTACACAAATTACGAGCCGAAGGTCCCCCATTGATTTTGTAAGTCAGTCTCACTCAGATATCAAATTTTTTTTAAATGCAAAATATGCAGAACTGCAGCAAACTTGCTTTAAAACGGCAACATTTTCTCTACACCCCATGGTCAAATGTGTAGAATTGGATGAAGAAAAGAAAAATTAACACGTCTCTCTGCTGTCAAGAGCGGGGCCACTAAAATGTTTTCATCACAATGTGTATGTACGTGGGTACGCTGACCCTCGACCCAACTGCGGCCACTCATGATGACTTCAGATTTGTTGTAGCCCCCACCCCCCATCAAAGTTGTCCATCCCTGTGTTGAATCAACACAACACCGCTAGTCGCTGGCTATCCCGAGAGAAAGCCCTGATTCTTTGCTCAATGTTACTGCCGATACAAACACAGATAAATTGAATTAACACAACAGAGAAGGTTTCAGAGAAAGCCTCCATTCAGAAATCCAATTCTTTTTGACATCAATGGGGGGAAAAACAAACAGGATTTGGGGCTGTGATCCAAGATCCAGGAACCTCTCCTTTGGTCAGAAACCTTCACCTCAAGGCAGGTTTGGGTCTTCTGGAAACATCTGGGGATGATTGGAGCATGTCATGCTAGTTATAAACAGCTGAGTTGCACCCGCAAACCCGCAAAAAGTATGTAAAATCCAAGAGAAAACAGACAGACACTTGGATGAAGATAGAGGAGAAAAGAGATTTCACAGGTTAAAGGAATGCCACATGTTGGGTTTGTTGTTTGAGAGGTTGAATAAAGATCTGCTATCAATTGATGGTACGGGAAGTCTTTGAATGTATTTTCCCCTTCAATTGCATCCATCTGCTTGGTAAACAAAGCAGCCTTTGTGGAGCGAACTCTGAGAATCTGTCTGTCAGAGGCCTGTGTAGTAGATGAAAGGCTAAAGGCCTGCTAGATATGGATGTATAATGATATGTAATAATATGGCTATAGGAAACAGCAGATAAACTCTCTACTGATCATAAGAGAACGGTTGGTTGGTGGTTTTGTGGCTTATCTAGCCAAGTACAGGTGCCCCGGAGAAGCCGATACAAAACGCCCCTGTGTTCTTCTGTGGCTACCGCAGCAACGACATCATGCTAGTAGCTAATGATAGTAATCAGTCAATGGGGCCCACCCGTCCCTCTCTAAACTAATGGCTAGATGGGATACAGTTTATATCAAATTGAAGTCAAAAGAAAAAACGTTTTGCATTTTTGCTAACCCTTTCCTAACCTTAACCTAATTATATTAACCTGCATTGTTAATCCTTCTAACCTGCTGCGTAAGTTCTCCTAACCTGCTACAAAAAGTCAATTTTGGTCAATTCTGACATAAACTGTATCCTCCCTAGCCTAAAAGGTCATCCCGCAAGCTGGTATTTCATCTGAGCCAGTCCTTCTGCTTTGTTTATCAATCCAGAACATTTCATTCCCCATGTTTTTAATCGTCCAGATTGCAAACAGTGTTGAGTTCCGCTTTGATGTGTAGCACATGGGCCATTAACTCTCATTCATTGGAGCGTGTAATGTACCCCTTTAGAGAGGACTTTTTCTGCAACTTTTGCATTTTATTTGAGTCCCTTGACATTTATATGAGTTGATTAACGTTCCTCTCTGTTGTATGGGTCTTAGGGTAAAACATAAGCTTTGGGTCTTGCGGTTGATTCCCTTGGCTCGGCTACAAACCCTAATCAGGCTATTGGAGTGAGGCGACAGCTGAAAGCTGAAAACGCAGAGGCCAAATGTAGCTAAGCCTCTCCTCGCTCATCCAAAACAAGAATTGTATTATTATTTTATGAATGCATGGCAGCACGGCGTATTGTTGTAAGGAAATTCTCGGCTCCAAATTAACACAATTATGTATCAGGTTACTGAACTTTGGGATGGGAATTGATGTAGCCTCTGTCATTTGTGACAGTTTGGTGTTGCTTCATGCCAGGCTCACATGCTTTTCGACTGAAAACATGAATTAAGACAGAAGCGATTGAAGGTCCAAATAAATATTTATGTCTTGGAGGACACCAGGGGTGAGAACCCAATACAGTTAAAACGTTGTAATTATAAAGCACTTCCTGTCTTCCGAAGGAAGTTCAATGGCTGCGCATCCAGTCGATTGTTTGTGCGATCTAAACACACGTAAACACACATTCACAAGCTGCGAAGGTGGAAACACCTGTCTGTACCGACAAAATACTATGGCTTTACATAAGACGTGCATCCCAACTGATTTCTGTATTGGGTAAAGTTCAAAGTTGCACAAACATCTATCACATACATCAATAACAAGAAACGTAGGTAGGCCTAGCACTTATCGAGCACTTGTCTGATGAAGTATCTTGACTCAAAAATGCTACAGTTCTAAAATCAGTAAAGAGTGGACATTACTCCATGGTAGATGCTACACAAGCTATTTGATGCAATTTCAGTCCCCTTGTCTACACTGAAAAGTTACCGGAAAGGTCAACGATTCCTCTGTACTGAAACGCTCCATAACACAAAAGTAATGTAGGACCAAAAGTACTGAACTGTCTACTTATAAGGCAAGAGCGAGAATGCTTGACTCTATTTCACACTGAGAGAAACTCTACTTGACCTGATTCATCTTGGAGAAGCTGCATAACAAGTCTGTCATCCTGCTCCAGATAACACGATGGTTCAGCTCGCTTCCACGTCTTGCTTTATGAACACGGTAACTGTTGGGTTGCTTTATTTGAAGGGCTATATCTGTGGCAAAGTCGACTAAGTTTATTTTGGAGATATTAAAGATGTTCAAAATAGCAAGAATAAATCATGTAAGTTTACCAAAAAAAACAGGTTACATCATAATCCAAACAGGATTACTGGAAAACCAGGGAATTTATTGAAAGTTCCAGGAATGATCCAATCCTAATCTAAACACACAATAAATGATCAACACATTTGAATACAGGCCAGACCACCAAAATAACAATATTACATTTAGCTATATTATGATCATCATTCACCTCCATGTTGACTCACCTGTCAGAGAAACAGAGATGTCACGTTGTGAAACGGAGGGCGTGCTATGGTACTAGTATAATTTCGGCATGCCTCTTGTCTCCTACAGAATCTAGATCACCCTTTCCTGCTACAGCTGTGTTTATCCTGCTCTGTGATTAATGGACCACAGGGAATCCCCTCCAGCCCCCCTGCCCCAACATGTGACCTCTTCCTGGGGTTGGATCCTCCAGCGTGCTGGGGTAGTGGGGTAGTAACCTCCAGGGTGTTATCCTTCCCAGAATTGCCACAGCCAGTGTGAGAGAGAGAGAGGGGGGCAGAGGTGAGAGGTCAGAGGGGAGAGGACGCACATTATCTGGCAGTGATTAGAGGCTGAGAGAAAGATCACGGTGTGTGTTACAGCTAGATGTGTGTGGATGTGATGTGGACAAACTGGGACTGTATTAAGACACCCAACTGTGTTCTGAGGTATACTCTGAGGTAACAGTTAAATGAGACAGTTATATGGGGACTGTGATGGCTAGATCATTTTAAGTGCCACATAAATGTGAATTCGAGCATGTTAGTAAGAAAAGCTCTGAGGTAAGTGTGAATTGAGACAGGGTTATGCAATGATTTACATGTAAATGGTTAGGGCAACACATTTGACATTTTATACATGATGCCAGGATGGAATGTCACTTCCTATACTTTATAGATAAATCAAAGTAAACTAAAATAATAGAACATTTTATTGGGGTAATTAACTGAAAAACACAATTTTTAAAAAGCCTATGAATTGTCTGTAATTCAAATTGGCTTCATGGAAAATATTTATTTCTCATAACTTATATTCCAGTCCATTCTCATTACTTTCTCACAGACTTGCACAGTTGTCCCAATACCGTAACATCTGGCTGATCAGCACTGATTGCCGTGGTTCAAGGGGATATGCATATCTAAGGCCGATTAGCCCCCTGGCATTAAACTGACCTTTGACCTTCATAATTGTTGTCCTGAGTAGGCCTGAGGGTCACAGCATGCTTAAGGGCCCACCTGCCTTAACACTGCCTGTACACTTAAGACTTCAGTACTCTGACCGCCACAACATCAACACGCAACCCAGGGTACTCACACAGCTGTGCTTTAAAGTTTGAGCAGGAATAAGCCATGGCAGTTGAAAGTAGTTCATTAATCAAAACTATAAAATTTTCCCGACAAGCTCACTAGCTAAATGACTGTTTTGGCATTATCCCACAATATGAAACTGAATTAAAATGATGAACGGTATGATCCTAATTTTGTGTGGTCATAAAGATGCACTTATGTGTCTATTTAAGTGATAATGCCAGAGAAGCCGGTGTTTGGAGGATATATTGGCAGGTTGTTGTCAGGCCTGAGACGAAGAAGAGTACATCCTCCAAAAACCGTCTTCAAGGGCACCATCACTTTTTTTTTACAATGGGTTACCAAAATATTTAAATAATGATTGACATATTGTATTTTCATTCTCATACTATTTCATCCTCCCACGAGGTATAGTCCCGACACAAATCTAGGGTTCCTACCCAAGCCGGCTGGTCGATCGTTCTATCAGTTCGGCTTTGTTCTGTGTCTATGGACGTGACCCAGTCGTTCATTCAAAATGTTCTATTGCCATATTGGCTGGCAACGTTCTTATCCCTTGCTTGCCAGCTAGCCAACTACGGCTAACTTTTAATCACGTCAAACAGTGCAGCCAGAATAACAACTAAGTAGCTGAATTTGAATTTGTTTAAGCTGTGTTCTAGTGATATTTATTTGCATACATCCATAACAATGAGCTAATAATGCACGATTTCACCTGGCATAGAAAATGTGCTCTCTCGTCAGGACACTGTTGTTCAGAGGAGCTAGCCAACAACGTAGCTAACACAGTCACTTCATACTGAAGCTGGAAAGACTGCAAACTATCTGCATTTAATTTAGTTTTACTTTTGTAAACTCAGCAAAAAAAGAAATGTCCTCTCACTGTCCTCTCACTCTCACTTTCAGCAAACTTAACATGTGTAAATATTTGTATGAACATATCAAGATTCAACAACTGAGACATAAACAGAATAAGTTCCACAGACATGTGACTAACAGAAATGGAATAATGTGTCCCTGAACAAAGGGGAGGTCAAAATCAAAAGTTAGTGTGGCCACCAGCTGTGGCCACCAGCTGCATTAAGTACTGCAGTGCATCTCCTCCTCATGGACTGCACCGGATTTGCCAGTTCTTGCTGTGAGATGTTACCTCACTCTTCCACCAAGGCACCTGCAAGTTCCCAGACATTTCTGGGGGGAATGGCCCTAGCCCTCACCCTCCGATCCAACAGGTCCCAGACGTGCTCAATGGGATTGAGATCCGGGCTCTTCGCTGGCCATGGCAGAACACTGACATTCCTGTCCTGCAAGAAATCACACACAGAATGAGTAGTATGGCTGGTGGCATTGTCGTGCTGGAGGGTCATGTCAGGATGAGCCTGCAGGAAGGGTACCACATGAGGGAGGAGGATGTCTTCCCTGTAACACACAGCATTGAAATTGCCTGCAATTACAACCATCTCTGTCCGATGATGCTGTGACACACCGCGCTCCAGACCATGACGGATCCTCCACCTTGAAATCGATCCCGAGACAAAACCACGACTTGTCAGTGAAGAGCACTTTTGCCAGTCGATGTTGTTGCTGGTGATATCTGGTGAGGACCTGCCTTACAACAGGCCTACAAGCCCTCAGTCCAGCCTCTCTCAGCCTATTGCAGACAGTCTGAGAACTGATGGAGGGATTGTGAGTATCCTGGTGTAACTCGGGCAGTTGTTGTTGCCATCCTGTACCTGTTCGGATGTACCGATCCTGTGCAGGTGTTGTGACACGTGGTCTGCCCCTGCGAGGACGATCAGCTGTCCGTCCTGTCTCCTGTAGCGCTGTCTTAGGCGTCTCACAGTACGGACATTGTCATTTATTTCCCTGGCCACATCTGCAGTCCTCATGCCTCCTTGCAGCATGCCTAAGGCATGTTAACGCAGATGAACAGGGACCCTGGGCATCTTTCTTTTGGTGTTTTTCAAAGTCAGTAGAAAGGACTCTTTTAGTGTCCTAAGTTTTCATAACTGTGACTTTAATTGCCTACTGTCTGTAAGCTGTTAATGTCTTAACGACCGTTCCACAGGTGCTTGTTCATTAATTGTTTATGGTTCATTGAACAAATCAAATCTAATTTTATTTGTCACATACACTTGCATTAACATCTGCTAACCATATGTAACGAAATGCTTGTGCTTCTAGTTCCGACCATGCAGTAATATCTAACAAGTAATCTAACCTAACAATTTCACAACAACTTCCTTATACACACAAGTGTAAAGGAATGAATAAGAATGTGTACATGTAAATATATGGATGAGTAATGGCCGAACGGCATAGGCAAGATGCAGTAGATGATAGAGTACAGTATATACATACGAGATGAGTAGTGCAGGGTATGTAAACATTATATAAAGTGGCATTGTTTAAAGTGGCTAGTGATACATTTATTACATCAATTTTTCATTATTAACGTGGCTAGAGATGAGTCAGTATGTTGGTAGCAGCCACTCAATGTTAGTGATGGCTGTTTAACAGTCTGATGGCCTTGAGATAGAAGCCTTTTTCAGTCTCTCGGTCCCTGCTTTGATGCACCTGTACTGACCTCGCCTTCTGGACGATAGCGGGGTGAACAGGCAATGTCCTTGATGATCTTTTTGGCCTTCCTATGACATCGGGTGGTGTAGGTGTCCTGGAGGGCAGGTAGTTTGCCCCCGGTGATGCGTTGTGCAGACCTCACTACCCTCTGGATAGCCTTATGGTTGGGAGCCTTACGGCATGGGAAACCGTTTTTAAACCCTTTACAATGAAGATCTGTGAAGTTATTTGGATTTTTACGAATTATCTTTGAAAGACAGGGTCCTGAAAAAGGGACTTATTTTTTTGCTGAGTTTATATATCCATAAAAATGAAGCCAATTCATGATTTCGACTGGCTAAGAATAGCTGCCTGCCTGGCTGTCTCGTTCCGACAACCGACTCCTACACGTTCATTTACTTTAGGACAGCTGGAGATCAAATTTCAATATTGAAACAATATTAGATAGACAGCAAGGTTTATACAAATCTGGGGACGATTTAAAACCAATTGCTAATGTAAAAGAAATCATAGCTTTAGCCGGTGGTAACTTGTGGAATAGACACCGGCTGTAATGCGGTTTTAACCAATCAGCATCCAGGATTAGACCCACCCGTTGTATAAACCCTGGCAGATGAATCTATTCTAACACATAAGGAATTGCATTCTCCATTGTTTAACTTTGTGAGGGATTGGGGAGTTACAGTTAAGTGTTGTGACAGAACAGTACTGTCCATTTGCTGGTCGGATGCCAGTACCTTCTCGACAGTTTGGTGGTTGCCTTTAGAATATGAGTAATCTGCCGTACAGACTGTGCCAGTACCCAGTCTTACCATCGGAGTCCATAAGTCTCTGGGTTGGAGGGAGTAATACAGACTAAACCCTGTTATATCCAGTGGTTTCCTGTGTTAAGGGATCAAAGGGTAGGAAATGGGCATGGCGTGCACAGCCAAGCCTACAACGGGCAGAGCTACACAGCTGACCTGGGTTCAAATATTATTTGAAATCTTTCAAATACTTTAGCTAGACTTGATTGAGCTTACCTGTTGCAATGGAACCAATTAAAAAGCCCCAAAAGTGCATGCATACCCTGCCCACCTGGCACTCCAGGCAGGCTAAAACAAATTCTGAAACTATTTGAAAGATTCAAAACAGTATTTGAACCCAGGTGTGCTACACAGTACCACAGTCATGCAGATGTGGGTTGTTGACCATAGATTTCGTGCTGCTGTTTTAATCGTTGTGTTCTTATTGTTGGGTGTTTCCTTCCAGTAGCCTGACATTAGGTCTGTTGGGGTCGCCTGGTTGTTTCAGATTGATGGAGAAGTGCATTGAACTCGACTTGTTCAAGACAATTCAAGACTTGAAGAATGTTGAAATTCTGAGGCCAGTTTTTGTTGTTTATGGGAATTTGTGTGACACCGCACAGTATGTCATGTGGGGAAGAGAGAGAACTGGGGAAACACGCACGTTTCAACACAAAGAAAAACCTCAGTTTTCCCCACATCCTGGGAGGAAGTTAAGGACAGTGCCATTTGGCAAGACAAAAGAAAAAGCAAAGAAATGAAGAACAGATATTATAAGATCATAAGACTACAATTTCCTGGATTTATGAGAACAAAACAGAGCTGCAGTCTCACCACTGTACTCACATATCAAGCTCAAACTAGTATGAGGAAACCTAGTTCACATGAACTTAAACGGCTTTGTGACCACAATTACATATGGGGGAGTTCTGGGCTGTGATAACGGGGTTAGTTGCCATTTTGTAGCATGCTGCATCATGTCATGACTCATGCTCGTGTAAATCTCACAAAGATATGTACGTATAACATTCAACTTGTTCAACCCTGGAGGCGATCCTTCACACACACACGATCCTGGAGGCGATCCTTCACACACGCACGCCAACACACACACACAATCCTGGAGTCGATGCGATGCTCCTAGTTTACAATGGGATATAGCAAGACCAGGCTTGACGATTGAGCTTTTTAATTGTGTAAATAGCATTTATGTACATCCACACAGTGTCATGACTCAATAATATACAGTCTGGATCAGTCAGTAATGACTCAGACAACCAGATGTCTCCTGGCGGATGGTTTAGATCATCTGACGATGGTTGGTTCACATGGAACAAACTCCAGACATACAGAGAGCGAGAGAGAGAGTGAGTGAGACAGAGACCGAGACCGAGAGACAGAGAAAGGCAGAGAAAGAGAGAGAGAGCACAGAAACTGTCTTCCTCACAGAACCATGTGTTGAGGAAGTCTTCATCGTTTCCTGTGGATGTTTACACCAACATGTCCTGACGGAACAGAGCACGTCTGCTATGCAAGCGAGGACAAATATTATGTTTTAGCTATCCAAACGTGTTTTGATCACATGACATTGTGAAAAGAAGATAGAGGCTTACTTTAGTGAAGTTGTGATGGATCGACTAAGGTTTCAGCATCCCAAATGGCACCCTATTCCATATGTTGTACACTACTTCTACAGTCTACGTGACTAAGGAAAAGGGCCATGTTCAAAACCTAGCACACGTATAGGGAATAGGGTGCCATTTGAGATTCACACCAACTCTTTCTACAGGGCTACGTGACTGAGTGAATGGTCCCCTAGGAAACTAGTGAACTGTGGCTTGGGAAAGTGTAATGTACAGTATATACTAGAGTCTAAAGAGAGCCGAAATGACACTCCCTTCACAGCAGAAGTCATCCATTTTTGGAGAGATGGTCAGTCCTTGGGTCAGTCTTTGTGTCAGTCCTTGCATCCATAGCTGTGTTGTTTAAAAAAAAAATCCAGGATTGCTTCTTTAACCACAGAGCATACTAGCCCCAGCAGTTATGTCAGCTTTCTAAGCACGACATGCTAGATGAAGAGAAAAACTGTGTGGGAACTTGTGAAGATATCCAACACAGTTTAGATGAGAGGTTAGAATGTATATATTGCTGGAAATCAAAATATACATGTTGTAAAACGTGTCTATTTAGCCATTGAACTACTGTTCCTCACGTCATAACATTCCCCACTGGGGTCATCTGAAAAGAAATACATCATGAGAAGCGTAACAGAGAACAACTCTTATGTTAAGGTGGATTGGTAGGTGGCTTCTAAGGTTTAGTATTAAAGCACAAGAGAGTGGCTGAGAACATGCTATTGTGTAAAGGGAAGGAAAATGATGATTGTGACTGAAATATTTCTGCATAACAAACCTTTTTATGTAAATCAATGATTTCGATGGGAGATTTGTGCATCAGTTTGAGTCAAGCATGCATCTCCAGCCAGGATTCAGGTAACATCGGTTAAGTGATGTATTTATATAACCTGGGCAGCCTCTTCTATTACATAGGAATATTAAACATAATTACATTATATTCATAATGAGTTAACAATATCAACAAATCTATTGACTCCAAGCTTTCATGTAATAGAGTTAAATCATATGAAATGACGCATGTCGCCAAATTCAAACTTTTATTCAATAAAATGCATAACATTGTCTGGGAGATGTATGTTTTAATTGTACACGGTCCCTGTCAAATAAACGTCATAAAATGTAAATAAAAACTATATGTCATATGAACCCGTAGCTGTTGAATATGAACCCGTGGCTGTTGAATATGAACCCGTGGCTGTTGAATATGAACCCGTAGCTGTTGAATATGAACCCGTAGCTGTTGAATATGAACCCGTGGCTGTTGAATATGAACCCGTGGCTGTTGAATATGAACCCGTGGCTGTTGAATATGAACCCGTGGCTGTTGAATATGAACCCGTGGCTGTTGAATATGAACCCGTAGCTGTTGAATATGAACCCGTGGCTGTTGAATATGAACCCGTGGCTGTTGAATATGAACCCGTGGCTGTTGAATATGAACCGGTAGCTGTTGAATATGAACCCGTAGCTGTTGAATATGAACCGGTAGCTGTTGAATATGAACCGGTAGCTGTTGAATATGAACCCGTGGCTGTTGAATATGAACCGGTAGCTGTTGAATATGAACCGGTAGCTGTTGAATATGAACCCGTGGCTGTTGAATATGAACCGGTAGCTGTTGAATATGAACCGGTAGCTGTTGAATATGAACCCGTGGCTGTTGAATATAAACCCGTGGCTGTTGAATATGAACCCGTAGCTGTTGAATATGAACCCGTAGCTGTTGAATATGAACCGGTAGCTGTTGAATATGAACCCGTGGCTGTTGAATATGAACCCGTGGCTGTTGAATATGAACCCGTAGCTGTTGAATATGAACCGGTAGCTGTTGAATATGAACCGGTAGCTGTTGAATATGAACCGGTAGCTGTTGAATATGAACCGGTAGCTGTTGAATATGAACCCGTAGCTGTTGAATATGAACCCGTAGCTGTTGAATATGAACCCGTAGCTGTTGAATATGAACCCGTAGCTGTTGAATATGAACCCGTAGCTGTTGAATATGAACCCGTGGCTGTTGAATATGAACCCGTAGCTGTTGAATATGAACCCGTAGCTGTTGAATATGAACCGGTGGCTGTTGAATATGAACCCGTGGCTGTTGAATATGAACCGGTAGCTGTTGAATATGAACCCGTGGCTGTTGAATATAAACCCGTGGCTGTTGAATATGAACCCGTAGCTGTTGAATATGAACCGGTAGCTGTTGAATATGAACCCGTGGCTGTTGAATATGAACCGTAGCTGCTGAATATAAACCCGTGGCTGTTGAATATAAACCCGTGGCTGTTGAATATAAACCCGTGGCTGTTGAATATGAACCCGTAGCTGTTGAATATGAACCCGTAGCTGTTGAATATGAACCCGTAGCTGTTGAATATGAACCCGTAGCTGTTGAATATGAACCCGTAGCTGTTGAATATGAACCCGTAGCTGTTGAATATGAACCCGTAGCTGTTGAATATGAACCCGTAGCTGTTGAATATGAACCCGTGGCTGTTGAATATGAACCCGTGGCTGTTGAATATGAACCCGTGGCTGTTGAATATGAACCCGTGGCTGTTGAATATGAACCGGTAGCTGTTGAATATGAACCCGTAGCTGTTGAATATGAACCCGTAGCTGTTGAATATGAACCCGTGGCTGTTGAATATAAACCCGTGGCTGTTGAATATGAACCCGTGGCTGTTGAATATGAACCGGTAGCTGTTGAATATGAACCCGTAGCTGTTGAATATGAACCGGTAGCTGCTGAATATGAACCCGTGGCTGTTGAATATAAACCCGTGGCTGTTGAATATAAACCCGTGGCTGTTGAATATAAACCCGTGGCTGTTGAATATGAACCCGTAGCTGTTGAATATGAACCCGTAGCTGTTGAATATGAACCCGTAGCTGTTGAATATGAACCCGTAGCTGTTGAATATGAACCCGTAGCTGTTGAATATGAACCCGTGGCTGTTGAATATGAACCCGTGGCTGTTGAATATGAACCCGTGGCTGTTGAATATGAACCGTAGCTGTTGAATATGAACCGTAGCTGTTGAATATGAACCCGTGGCTGTTGAATATGAACCGGTAGCTGTTGAATATGAACCGGTAGCTGTTGAATATGAACCCGTAGCTGTTGAATATGAACCCGTGGCTGTTGAATATGAACCGGTGGCTGTTGAATATGAACCCGTAGCTGTTGAATATGAACCCGTGGCTGTTGAATATGAACCCGTAGCTGTTGAATATGAACCCGTAGCTGTTGAATATAAACCCGTGGCTGTTGAATATGAACCCGTAGCTGTTGAATATAAACCCGTGGCTGTTGAATATGAACCCGTAGCTGTTGAATATGAACCGGTAGCTGTTGAATATGAACCCGTAGCTGTTGAATATGAACCCGTAGCTGTTGAATATAAACCCGTGGCTGTTGAATATGAACCGGTAGCTGTTGAATATGAACCCGTAGCTGTTGAATATGAACCCGTGGCTGTTGAATATAAACCCGTAGCTGTTGAATATAAACCCGTAGCTGTTGAATATGAACCCGTAGCTGCTGAATATGAACCCGTGGCTATTGAATATGAACCGGTAGCTGTTGAATATAAACCCGTGGCTGTTGAATATGAACCCGTGGCTGCTGAATATAAACCCGTGGCTGTTGAATATGAACCCGTAGCTGTTGAATATGAACCCGTAGCTGTTGAATATGAACCCGTAGCTGTTGAATATGAACCCGTAGCTGTTGAATATGAACCCGTAGCTGTTGAATATGAACCCGTAGCTGTTGAATATGAACCCGTGGCTGTTGAATATGAACCCGTAGCTGTTGAATATGAACCCGTAGCTGTTGAATATGAACCCGTAGCTGTTGAATATGAACCGGTAGCTGTTGAATATGAACCGGTAGCTGTTGAATATGAACCCGTGGCTGTTGAATATGAACCCGTAGCTGTTGAATATGAACCCGTAGCTGTTGAATATGAACCCGTGGCTGTTGAATATGAACCCGTAGCTGTTGAATATGAACCCGTAGCTGTTGAATATGAACCCGTAGCTGTTGAATATGAACCCGTGGCTGTTGAATATGAACCCGTGGCTGTTGAATATAAACCCGTGGCTGTTGAATATGAACCGGTAGCTGTTGAATATGAACCCGTAGCTGTTGAATATGAACCGGTAGCTGTTGAATATGAACCGGTAGCTGTTGAATATGAACCGGTAGCTGTTGAATATGAACCCGTGGCTGCTGAATATAAACCCGTGGCTGTTGAATATGAACCCGTGGCTGTTGAATATGAACCCGTGGCTGTTGAATATGAACCCGTGGCTGTTGAATATGAACCCGTGGCTGTTGAATATGAACCCGTAGCTGTTGAATATGAACCCGTGGCTGTTGAATATGAACCGGTAGCTGTTGAATATAAACCCGTAGCTGTTGAATATGAACCCGTAGCTGTTGAATATGAACCCGTAGCTGTTGAATATGAACCCGTAGCTGTTGAATATGAACCCGTAGCTGTTGAATATGAACCCGTAGCTGTTGAATATGAACCCGTAGCTGTTGAATATGAACCCGTAGCTGTTGAATATGAACCGGTAGCTGTTGAATATGAACCAGTAGCTGTTGAATATGAACCCGTGGCTGTTGAATATGAACCCGTAGCTGTTGAATATGAACCCGTAGCTGTTGAATATGAACCCGTGGCTGTTGAATATGAACCCGTAGCTGCTGAATATGAACCCGTAGCTGTTGAATATGAACCCGTAGCTGTTGAATATGAACCCGTAGCTGTTGAATATGAACCCGTAGCTGTTGAATATGAACCTGTGGCTGTTGAATATGAACCCGTGGCTGTTGAATATGAACCCGTAGCTGTTGAATATAAACCGGTAGCTGTTGAATATGAACCCGTAGCTGTTGAATATGAACCCGTAGCTTAAAGCTGAAATCTGGTGGAACAGCCGTGTCCATTTGGGATATAACAACAACAAAGAAGTTATTGCAAACAACAAACATAGTTTTTTTCCCAGCAGACATCACTGCATGCGCGATAGAACAGCACAATGTACAGGTTTTTTTTTTGCTCCTCAGCTGCTACGGAAAATGTAGTGTCATTCATTACCACCCAACATGCTGTTTGGGTTCACTGAGGTCATCATCCATGGAATAGCATGAGAGAGGGGACGTCCTGCTGTTAGCGACCCTCTGAGGAGAGTAGATTACATGCACCAGTATAGAGGATCACCCCACAGCCATACCTCCACCTGGAAGCATAGCCCCAGTAGCCTTGCTAATGATCCAGCCCTTGCTGGTTCCATGGTCAAATGGGGAGTCATTAAAAGTGCTAATAGCACAGGCGATAGTGCTCAACCACCATGACACCAGGCTGTTGTTAGTGCCTACGGCTCTTGTTTGTCAAAACAGTTCATACAACCGTGTAGAAAAAGCCCTCGGTACGTGTGGTTCAATTTGCTCATCTACCTTTTTGCTTTCAGTGATGGGTGATGTCACAAATCCCAATGTAACAATCTGATTGATGCCAAACAACACCTTTAAAATAACGTAGCCTTACTGTACAGCGTGCTTATAATTATTCACGTTTTTCAATGCTAGTGTCAACTCCACCATGTGTTAAGAGTGAAGTGCCTACACTCAGATTAGCATCAGAGTAGCCTACATACCAGCCCACTGCTGCATAGAGGATAGTGTTTAGGTTGGACACTGTCCAGTCCAGTACAAGACTCCTGGCTTTACCAGTGGCTGAAATGAACAGACATTTCAACAAACCACCGTAAATATCGACAAATATGCATGTAAGAGGAAAATATACTGTTCTGTAGACATCTACTGGTCCCTATGGTACTTTTGATTCAATATGAAACCGTTGATCTGTCTTCGAGGCAGTATAAAGTTCTATATAAAGTGATCAACAGCTAGACATAGAGGTCAACTGGATTCATAGACCTTGTATTTATCTCCCCTTGGATTCTCTGCCTCTAACCCTATTACAGGGGCTGAGTCACTGGCTTACTGGTGCTCTTCCATGCCGTCCATAGGAGGGGTGCGTCACTTGAGTGGGTTGAGTCACTGACGTGATCTTCCTGTCTGGGTTGGCGCCCCCCCTTGGGTTGTGCCGTGGCGGAGATCTTTGTGGGCTATACTCGGCCTTGTCTCAGGATGGTAAGTTGGTGGTTGAAGATATCCCTCTAGTGGTGTGGGGGCTGTGCTTTGGCAAAGTGGGTGGGGTTATATCCTTCCTGTTTGGCCCTGTCCGGGGGTATCATCAGATGGGGCCACAGTGTCTCCTGACCCCTCCTGTCTCAGCCTCCAGTATTTATGCTGCAGTAGTTGATGTGTCTGGGGGCTAGGGTCAGTTTGTTATATCTGGAGTACTTCTCCTGTCTTATCCGGTGTCCTGTGTGAATTTAAGTATGCTCTCTCTAATTCTCTCTCTCTTTTTCTTTCTCTCTCTCGGAGGACCTGAGCCCAAGGACCATGCCTCAGGACTACCTGGCATGATGACTCCTTGCTGTCCCCAGTCCACCTGGCCGTGCTGCTGCTCCAGTCTCAACTATTCTGCCTGCGGCTATGGAATCCTGACCTGTTCACCGGACGTGCTACCTGTCCCAGACCTGCTGTTTTCAACTCTCTAGAGACAGCAGGAGTGGTAGAGATACTCTTAATGATCGGCTATGAAAAGTCAACTGACATTCACTCCTGAGGTGCTGACTTGCTGCACCCTCGACAACTACTGTGATTATTATTATTTGACCCTGCTGGTCATTTATGAACATTTGAACATCTTGCCCATGTTCTGTTATAATCTCCACCCGGCACAGCCAGAAGAGGACTAGCCACCCCTCATAGCCTGGTTCCTCTCTAGGTTTCTTCCTAGGTTTTGGCCTTTCTAGGGAGTTTTTCCTAGCCACTGTGCTTCTACACCTGCATTGCTTGCTGTTTGGGGTTTTAGGCTGGGTTTCTGTACAGCACTTTGAGATATCAGCTGATGTACGAAGGGCTATATAAATACATTTGAATTTTTTTATTCATTGTCAGAGTGTGTCAGAGGGCACTGATCTGAACAACCAATGAGAAATGGCTCTATGACAGAATTATGCAATTGCCTTGTCTTGGGCAGTCTGTGTGGACTGCTGCTGGTGAGTGATTTAGTCTGGTACCTATTTCCCAATATTGTGCACTACTTTTGATGAGGAACCATAGGGCTCTGGTCAAAGGTAATGTACTACAGTGCTATTTTGGACCCACACTTGTCTTGGGCAGTCTGTCTGGACGAGTGGACGGCAGCCGGTGTGTGATTTGACAAGTCATAGACTGTGCTCTGCTGCCGCATGGAAAGTGTTACCGATGCACCAAGTTTGGAACCAACAGGACCCCGAACAGCTTCTGTCCCCAAGCCATAAGCCTGCTAAATAGATAGTCCGCGTAGCTATTGGTTAACTATTTAAGAATCTGCCTCAACCCTTTTTGCACTTTATTCTACCTCAATTACCTCGTATCAACTGGTACTGGTACCCCGTATAGAGCCAAGTTATTGTTACTCATTGTGTATTTATTACTTTTATTATTACGTGTTTTACTTTCCTATTATTTCTCTATTTTTTCTTTCTCTGCATTGTTGGGAAGGGCCCGTAAGTAAGCATTTCACTGTTAGTCCACACCTGTTGTTTACGAAGCATGTGGCGAATAAAATGTGATTTGATTTTAGAGTGATGTTTTACTGAGGAACGATCAGGCCTATTTTACTTCCTGTGTGTGTTGTTGAAAGGGGCTCCCCCGTCATCTTTCACCCCGAGAAATGTGGTTCTGCTGGGAACCTCGGAACTCAATATTAGCTCAGGGAATTCAATACAGGAGGGAGCTCTCTGAGAAATGTACTTCTCCTGGCGGATGACATTTCCTAAGAAGCCCTACGTTGTGAAGCTGCACTGTAACATAGTCTGAACTGATGATAATGACAAAGTGTTGTTTTAGGACCAGACAGAGAATGGCCACTTACTGCAACTTGATACTCTAATAATATGTTCCATCTACTTCCAAGATGCATAAACACCATGGTAGCCAGAGTAGGAGGTGGCCTGTAGTGTTTAGGTAAGGAAGAGTCGCCTGCGCCTCAGTCTTTTAAAATGAAAGAGTACAAGAGGACTTGTCTCTAGTCTCTATTTTGCGCTTATTCTCCACACCCCTTACAGACGGCCCCCTTTCTTTGTCGACCCAATTCATTGACGGAGAGGGTCTCTTCAGAGGTGTCTTGTCACGTTCTCTTTGGAGCAGTGCGCCCAGTATGACTGTATTCCTCCGTCACCATAACAATGGTACAATGAGGAGTAGACAACAACAAGACGTTCTGTCATCACAAAGACCCCTCAGACCAAATCCTGTTACGGGTCTGATGCAAAACATAGGAACTTCAGCCAGTCAGTGTGTCCTTAAATAATAAATAAAGGGTCTGTTATTCAGGAAACAAGCCTCTAGACCTCCAGCCTCTTTGAAATGGGAGACCACCTATGGAGGAGCCCGGAAGAACCTTTCCATGCATAGCCTTGGCTACTCGGGCCTCTGGGGCGACCTAAATTACTGTGTACCCAATGTCCGATCGAGGCCCAAATCCCAATTCCTCTGCCTTGTTTTTCCAAGGGGCTAATTTTTCCGAGATCCCAGTGAGAACTTGCGGTCCCTTGAAACACATCCAAGAATAACAGCAGACCCTGACCTGTGGGGATTGCCCGAGCTAGGTTTCCAAATCCTCATTGGAGATCTCATGGGATGGACCCGAGAGCCAGGATGATTTAATTACACAAAGACAACATCACGTGTCACCAGGGGTTACGGGCAGTCACCTTTATGGGGCTAGAGGGCCAGAGGAGAGGGGGTGGATGTTCACAGCTGATGTACCCATATTTTGCTTACCTGGCCCCATGGCCTGGGTTGATTGGCTCGATGTAACCAGCTACATTGACACACAAGATGGTATTGCTTTCATCTGTCTCCTAATTACAGTACTGAAGGGGTGTGCTGCACCAGGAGAGGGAAAGACGGGAATTGCAGGAGGAGTGGGCTTAGACAAAGAGAGAGTGTGTGTTTTTGTGTGTGAGTCCATGCCTTTGTGTGTGTGTGTCTCGTGTGGACGTCCTCCCATCCCACTGGTGTGTGTTTACAGGACAACGGTGTTGTTTTTCATGAACAGAAGGGTCCAGATGAGATCAGAGCTGGTTTTGATCTGGATAAAAGCTCCTCTCTTCACGAGGCCTGTGTTCCCCCAGCTCTGAGTCCCCATAGCTCATTGGCAAATGTGGCTTCAGTTCCTATGCATGTGAAGAGTCGATGACAATGTGTCTGAGATCAACCAACAGGCTCACCTTTCATCGTATGAGTAAGAGCCTTTGTCGGCTTCATGGGATGTGTTTAAAATGTAATCCTTTAGCTATGACATCACATATTTAACCCTCATGCATTTCGTCTTGTATTATTCCAATGTTGAGCAATAGTCTGGTTCAGAAACCAAAGTATTACCCAAGTAGGAGCTTCTGGGAACTTAACATGCACCGATTGTCCAAAACATTAAGAACACCTTCCTAATATTGTGTCACCGTTGTGTCAAGCTGTCTGGATGTCCTTTAGGTGGTGGACCATTCTTGATACACACGGAAAACTGTAGAGTGTGAAAACCACAGCAGCGTTGCAGTTCTTGACACAAACCGGTGCTCCTACCATTTGGCATTTGGTATTTTGTTAGGATCCCCATTAGCTGTTGCAAAGCAGCAGATATTCTTCCTGAGTCCTCACAAAACATAAAACATGACATAATACAGAACATTAATAGACAAGAACAGCTCAAGGACAGAAAAAATAAAAATTAAAAAAATAAATGAAAAGAGGCACACGCAGCCTACATATCAATACCAAAGCATACACACAAACTGTCTAGGTCAAATAGGGGAAAGGCGTTGTGCTGTGAGGTGTTGCTTTATCTGTTTTCTGAAACCAAGCTTGCTGTTTATTTGAGCAATATGAGATGGAGTGGAGTTCCATGCAATAATGTCTCTACATAATACTGTAGTCTTTCTTGAAATTGTTCTGGATTTGGGGACTGTGAAAAGACCCCTGGTGGCATGTCTGGTGGGGTAAGAGTGTGTGTCAGAGCTGTGTGTAAATTGACTATGCAAAACAAGTTGTGATTCTCAACATATTAATGTTTCTTATAAAAAGAAGAAGTGATGCAGTTAGTCTCTCCTCAACTCTTAGCTAAGAGAGACTGGCGCGCATAGTATTTACAGTGCATTGGGAAAGTACTCAGACCCCTTGACTTTATCCACGTTTTGTTACGTTACAGCCTTATTCTAAAATGTATTAAAATGTTTTTCCCCCTCATCAATCTACACACAACACCCCATAACGACAAAGCAAAAACAAGGTGTTATACATTTTTCTGCAAGTCTATAAAAAAAAAAACTGAAATCACATTTACATAAGTATTCAGACACTTTACTCAGTACTTTGTTGAAACACCTTAGCCAGCAATTACAGCCTCGAGTCTTCTTGGGTTTGACGCTACAAGTTTGGTACACCTGTATTTGGGGAGTTTCTCCCATTCTTCCCTGCAGATTCTCTAAAGCTCTGTCAGGTTGGATGGGGAGCGTCCCTGCACAGCTATTTTCAGGCATCTCCTGAGATGTTCGATCGGGTTCAAGTCCGGACTCTGGCTGGGCCACTCAAGGACATTTTGAGACTTGTCCTGAAGCCACTCCTGCATTGTCTTGGCTCTGTGCTAAGGGTTGTTTTGCTGTTAGAAGGTGAAACTTTGCCCCAGTCTGAGGTCTTGAGCACTCTTGAGCAGGTTTTCGTCAAGGATCTTTCCATACATTGCTCCGTTAATCTTTCCCTCAATCCTGACTAGTGTCCCTGTCCCTGCTGCTGAAAAACATCCCCACAGCATGATACTGCCACCACCATGCTCACCGTTGGGATGATGCCAGGTTTCCTTTCCGAATGCACTCTACGGTATATCAGCCCATTGATTACAATGAAGAGCAAAATGTGCCGCTCTGTTCTAGGCCAGCTGCACGACTGGACAATAATCAAGTTAAGACAAAACTAGATCCTGTAGGACTAGTAGGGTCAACGTGTTGTCAAAAAAGCAGAGCATCTCTTTATTACAGACAGACCTCTCCCCATCTTTTCAACCATTGAATCTATATGTTTTGACCATGACAGTTTACAATCTAAGGTAACGCCATGTCATTTAGTCTCCTCAACTTGTTCAACAGCCACACCATTTATTATCAGATTCAGCTGAGGTCTAGAACTTAGGGAATGATTTGTACCAAATACATTGCTCTTAGTTTTGGAGATGTTCAGGACCAGTTTATTACTGGCCACCCATTCCAAAACAGACTGTTTGTTAAGGGTTTCAGTGACTTCATTAGCTGTGGTTGCTGATGTGTATATGGTTGAATCATCAGCATACATGGACACACATGCTTTGTTTAATGCCAGTGGCAGGTCATTGGTAAAAATAGAAAGAGTAGAGGGCCTAGAGAACTGCCCTCCACTACAACACACTTTACATGTGACATTAGAGAAGCTTCCATTAAAGAAAACCCTTTGAGTTATATTAGATAGATAGCTCTGAATCCACAATATGGCAGAGGTTTAAAAGCCATAACCCATTTTTTACCCTGTTCAAAGGAACTTAAATATTTTGTCTCTCCCATTAATCCTCTGAATGGCACAAATACATGTCTCAAGGCTTAAAAATCCTTCTTTAACCTCCTCCCCTTCATCTACACTGATTTGAAGTGGATTTAACAAGTGACATCAATAAGGGATTATAGCTTTCACCTGGATTCACCATGTCAATCTGTCATGAAAGGAGTTCTTAAGGTTTTGTGCACTCAGTGTCATTTTAATGTTTGGAAACCGTGACACACGCACACACACACACACACACACACACACACACACACACACACACACACACACACACACAGTATGGATATAGAGCTCAGTCAGGGTCAATCCCCACTTAAAGCCAAGATAACAAACTACGGCAGCAATATGAATAATTTACACCGAGGTTGTTAGTGTGTAAACTGTGTGGTTTAACATTATCTGTGTGCTAACGCTTCCCTCTAACATCTCTGCTTACGAGATTTGGACATCAACTCATACATAATGGGTCTTTGATGGGTGTGTAATCTATCTTGTTTCACTACTCCACCTGATAACTGCTCTTATAGCCCCCATTTCCATTATCCTAAACCCTCATGAAGTTCATACAAATACGTTATGAACATCTGAAAGGGCACTTTTACTAAGTATTTGATATATTCCCTCAATTACATTTGACGTCCATTACTCCTTTCATCAAGCCAAACCTTTCTAACAGGAAACACGGCGTGACCCTTGTAATTGCAAACAAGCAACAGGGGGCTGTTGTTAAAAAAAAAAAAAAGTTGGCCATTTTACATCCATTTTACAGACAAATTATTCTGCTATACGCCAAAACACTATTAGAAAGTAAAATTGTCCAGATGTAGCTAAGTGAATTATAATGTCTAATGCTTGGACGCTAAAATAGTAAACGTACAGATTTATACGATTGCCACGATATACAAAGAGGTCACAAACCAAGACAGATGATGACATAGAAGACTGTCAGACAGCAGTACGGCTGACTAAAGTGACTCAAGTGAAAGCGTTGATTTGGATAAGAGCAGCGTTCTGGCGTCCATGTTGAATATCATCCAACACAAACAACTGGAACATTGTTCAGCGATTAATCATCATTAATGAAGTTACTACCAAAACATTCTGACATCCAGATATAAATGACATTTTGGAAAGTGCAATGAGTGCAGAGAGCGACTCTGTCTTTGAGCCTATTGGCTAGAACACAGAAGTGAACATCTGGAATGATGCCAATAATTGTTTTGGATGATGCTTTTCTGTAAGATAATAATAAATGGCTGTCCTGGATGGACAGAATGAAGTGTCAATAATTGGCCTTTTCCAAACATTAAGAACACATTCATCCTTTTTAAACAGTACGATGGTAGTTCATGTAAATTTGTCACAGAAATGTTTTACTTTGATCCCAAGTGTTAGGAGTGATTATCTTTCCATGGCTTGTTAACAAACCAAAACTGATTTGGCTCGAAAAGGCGCTTTATTATTAGTTTGTTTTTTCACAACTAATTTCAACTCTTATCGTTTTTTTATCTTAATGCCTTGATGCCTTTTGTTTTCTTTTTCATTTAATAGTGTATGATCACGAACATGTGACCTGGGCCGGCTTCAAAAGTGCCCTTACCGTTCTACAGATTGTAACACTTAATCGGTAACAGAATAAAACGCTTGATGACTACGGTTGAAACTGTTCCCAGGGAGGGTGAACTTGGCAAGAAAGAGTTCCCCTGTCGTAGAAACAACATCTAACCATCAAATAGCACAAGGAAGTAAACAGGGCTTTAATAGGGAGCAGGGGAATATAAATATAGATCTGAGGGAGCATTAAAGGTTTGAACTGAGTTATAAAGATAATGTTGGACTTTTCTCTGATGTTCTTTTATGAATCCTTAATCAAATCATTGGCTTCGAGTAACCATATTTGTGTGGATTCATGCAAATATTCAGAGGATGTGTTAACTGCTGTCCTTGATGATTGAGTTTCAGCTTTATGTTGCTTATTTACCTTGCTTAGTAGGAGGTTCCAGTGTATAGGATTCCAGTATATAGGAGTTTTCAACAAATCCCAGAACTCTAGAACCCTAAATCTGTCAAATAATCCAACGGTATAATTACAACAAGCACATACCTTTCTAAAAAGGAGTGAGGGAAACGTGGAAGGAGGAGACACCACCTGGAATCCATTATCTCTAGATGGTGGAAGCCCTCGCCCCTCATCCCGACCCCCTCGGAGGGGTACGTACGTAGGCAGGCTACCCATGAGGTCCCCACTCCATGAGGGCTAGCATAAGCCATTGGCCACAGGGCTTGTATGTCTCATCCAACACACATGGAAACATTGCAATATGTAGTAATTACTCAATATAACAGGCTATCAATTCAGCCATTGTGAAGATGGCAATGAATCACCCCTTTACGTGTTTCACTTGTGTCTGTCATTTATTAATGTATTATTATGAAAGACTGGTGAGCTGAGATTTGAGTTGGAACACATTTTAAGTTGTTATCCATCTCTTCCAGCCTCATCAAATATGAACAGCTATATGTGATGACCTCATAATGGAGAGTACAGAATAAGAACACTTCAGGGAATACTACTATTCTAGCACAGTTGTCTTTGTGTTGACATCAGTGTTTACAAAAGCAACATGGGAACATGAGTCGTCCTTACTGGCATATCTATTACAATGGAATGAGCACTGAGGAAATGGTCAAACATTTTAGACATTGAAAACTTTTAAAGTAATATCAATTCCTACCTTCTGTGGTTTCCTTTCTCTTTACCACTCTCACAAACTTTAACCTTATAGTCTTGTTGTGGTACGGATTGTCAGTTAGCTACTTTTATTGTCCATCGGTGAGTGTTGCTACCTCTTAAATTCCCCTTCAGATATACAGGGATGTCTTGACAGAGTGGCTGGAGACTAGCATGTGAAAAGCTTAACCTTTTGTAAGGTTCAGATGTTTCTTTAGTCTCTGGCTCCTGGCCTAGATGTGCCACGTTCTGAATGCATTTTGGGGCACAATGAATTCTTGGACTGTTATTAGTCTGAAAATGATAAGGAAACACTTAAAATGGTACTACGACATACTCAAAGGCTTGGTTATATCATATTATTTTTAAACAATGATTCAAAAGAAAATGGTACATTCCATACATCCAACACATTCTCGGGTTGTAGATGCTGTATGATGGGCAAATCTCCACTAGATGTCATGGTTGCTTGGTTTTGAAAAATGTACTTTCATATACATCAAGAGAAAATCAACCAAAGTTACAGATTTCTGGTTGTTAAAAGAAGGAAACAGTAGGCAGAGAAAGATGGGAAGATGACTGCTAGGGAATGTCCTGAACTAAAGAGTCATTTTAACATCTCTGTTTGTTTGGGTCAAACTGATGCAATGTGGTGGTGATATATGGTTTTTATAATATGTTGCTTTACATACACATAGCACGAACCCTTATTGTAAATATTCTGTGGATAAGATCTAGAGTTAATTCAAATGTTGATCTGTCTTTTATCATTCCATTTGTTATGATGATAATCATAGATATTTAATGATGATGGTTTTATGAGGCTATTGGACTAGAAAGGGAAATATTGGAAACAGAACCTCAATAAGCTCAATTATTAAAAACATATTTACAAACACACAAACAATGAACAATCTGGATCCAAGAAAGAAAACAAAGAGGTCCAAATAAGTCAAACATTTTAAACATGCCACGGAATGGTTCATATGATGTTTCTGCTTCTAATTGTACTTTCTGGACACTGTCGCAATACACAATCATCAATCATTTACAGTGGTGTATCGACCAATATCCTGTATTAACTAAGATAGCAAAATCAACCCATTACATTTATAGTTACCCTCTATGCAGTCAGAACAATTGGAGAGTATCACTCACGTTCCCCTCTTTCTCCCTCTCCCCCACTTTTTCTCTCTCTTTCTCCTAACCCTTCTCTCTATCCCTCCCCCCTCTCCAAACCAACCTCTACACCCCCACTCGCCATCTTCCCAATTCAACACTCAAGTCAGAGAGACAGATGCCTCTCTCCGGAAACTTCTGAGGAGGTATATACGAAGTGGAAGTGATGAAAGCCACAAGAAGCCGGGTCCCACTGCAGCAAGGTCTCGGCTCTTTGCTCTCGCCTGCCGGCGAGCACAAGCTCCCCTCATTTAGAAGAAACACTGTACATCCTGGAACCTGGGTTCCTCTTCTTTTTTAATTAAAACCCGTGTGGATTCGCCTCCCTCAGACCCCAGTAGAGAGAGAGGGGTTGTAGCGGGGAAAAAAACTTCCAAGTTGTTCCACTTGACAGGTATATTTAAGTTCACCCAGTTTGACCAGATGGATCATGTATTTTGTATAAGGAGTTATTATATGGCGGATGGGTGGGGGGCATATATATATATATATATATATAAATATCAAACAAGGAGGGAAGCATAGAGTGGGAAAGAGAAAAAAGGGAGCGTGGGGAGGAGGTGGGGATGGGGAAGCAGAGATCAACAAGCATGGAGGAGGAGGAAACGGCATGGAGATCCTTCTGGGTGATCTTCTTAGATCTTGTGAGAGGAGCATCGTCAAGAATTCATCCGCTAAGAGCGGCGGTCTCCGGTCTTTAGCTGGCGTTAGATAAGATATTTGAAAGACTTAATTGTAAATATTAACATAGCTAATTATGCTTAACTGAAAAATGGATTTGTGTGAACGTCTGTAGATGAATGGCAGCGTCCCATAGAGAGGATACCACTAATAGGTTGTATGATTCATTTATTGGTTCCTTACTCATCAACAGCATCAAAACATGGGACAAACAAACATGACGTAGTCACCTGATCAAAACAGATGGACATGATGATGTTTTGAATAATTCTTTATATTGAACTGGTCTTTGGGAGGAAACAGTGTATGTTCACTCGTCATTTGAAAATATGTTCTTCATCTAAAATAGAACTTTTCACAGAGTTGCGAACTCACTACATGAACAACAATTTGAGAAATTGACAATAATGCATAGGTCTAGTACACAATAAACTGAATGAAAATATCAATACAACATGTAAAGTGTTGGTCCCATGTTTCATGACCTGAATTAAAAGATCCCAGAAATGTTCCATACTCACAAAAAGCTTACTTCTCTAAATTGTTTTGCTCAAATGTGTTTACATTGCCATTAGTGAGCATTTATTTGACATTTGCCAATATAGTCCATCCATCTGAGAGGTTGGAAATGGATTCAACAACGTGAACATTGCACAGGTGCACCTTGCGCTGGGGACAATAAAAGGCCACTCTAAAATGTGCAGTTTTGTCACACAACACAATGCCACAGATGTCTCAAGTTTTGAGGGAGCGTGCAATTGGCATGCTGACTACAAGAATGTCCATGAGAGCTGTTGCCATAGAACTGAACGTTAATTTTTCTACCAAATGCCACCTCTAACGTTGTTTTGGATAATTTAGCTGTACATCCAACTGGCCTCACAACCGCAGACCACATGCAACCACACCAGCCAAGGACCTCCACATCCAGCTTCTTCACCTGCGGGATCATCTGACCCCACCCACCCGGACAACTGATGAAACTGTGGGTTTGTACAATTAAAGAATTTCTGCACAAACTGTCAGAAACCATCTCAGGGAAGCTCATCTGCGTGCTTGTTGTCCTCACCAGGGTCTTGACCTGACTGCAGTTTGGCATCGTAACCGACTTCAGTGGGCAAATGCTCACCTTCAATGGACACTGGTATGCTGGAGAAGTGTGCTCTTTACGGATGAATCCCGGTTTCAACTGTACCGGGCAGATGTATGGGGCCATAACATTTACATTTGAGTCATTTAGCAGACGCTCTTATCCAGAGATACTTACAGTTAGCGCATTCATCTTAAGATAGCTAGGAGGGACAACCACATAGCACAGGCATAGAAAGTACATTTTTCATGGAACAACATTCCACAGGCCACAATCAACAGCCTGATCAACTCTGAACAACTCGGAGATGTGTCGCACTGCATGAGGCAAATGGTGGTCAGGTACTGCCTGGTTTTCTGATCCACGCCCCTACCTTTTGTTTTAAGGGATCTGTGACCAACAGATGCATATCTGCATTCCCAGTCATGTGAAATCCATTGATTGGGGCTTAATTTATTTATTTCAATTGACTGATTTCCTTATATGAACTGCAACCCAGTAAAATCTTTGAAATTGTTGCATGTTGTGTTTCGATTTTCGTTGAGTGTACAGTGTTCAGTGTTCAGTCCAAGTAGGGGAAGGAAGACATTTTGTTTAGACGAGAGCTTTAGCATCAGCTCCCTCTAGTGAATTATTTTGGAATGGACGAGCTGGACACTTCATGAGGAATGAAAGGGGCCATAAGGATAGATAGGAAAACACCCAGGAACTTGATAACTGAATGCTGATTAGTCACATACTCTTAGTAACTTAATTTCACTGATGATTTTAGCAAGAAATACATATTGTACATGTGACTCTATTACTGTGAAAGCAGGAGGGTAGAGTATGTAGATACACTGTCACTAAGATAACTTCTTTGCAGCCCGAAGCATGTTGAGAGGCCAGAGAACACTGTTATTGGACCTATAGCACATAGTCTGTCCACCGCCCAGTAGCAGAATCTGCCTTACTACAAGTCAGTTTCATCATCATGCTGGACTTATAGAATCGGAACATTACACTCAAACCAATGAGGAAATGTTAATCATTGAAGACATTCACTCTAAAACAGGTAACGTTTTCTGATATGAAACATTGAATTGTGAGAAATTGTATCCAAGATCATTTTGCTTCAGCACACAAATGATGCATCCAAGAGATTCATAATCGACAGTGAAAGATCATTTTCTTGGATCGTCCTCTACAGTGCATGTATGCAAAGTGTTTGCAAAGATAGGCAACAGTTATGGAGTGTGCTGCACATGAATGATATAGCATCTCTCCAACCCATGATGAAGCCAGTGAGCAGTCATGATTTAAGAGCATCGGGCAGTTCTCTTTTGCCTCCGTGAATTAATAATCAAAGAAAACGGCAAAGAGAAAAAGTGAAGCTTTCAAAAATCAATGGGGGCCGTGTTTCATGACAAGCATGCGTCGATCCTGGAGCCCTCACCTGGGTGCCCTTGTATGTGTGTGTGTGTGTGTGTGTGTGTGCCCGTGTGTTGTGAGTGTCCGTGTGCGCTGACGCTCCACTGCGGCAGCTATGCTATTGTACCGGGGCGATCTGATTTCCTGAATCACTCTACCGGTTGGTTGTACATCTAAATCAGCGTTGATCGCTGACAGAAAACAAGGCTAACTGGTGTGAAGGAAGAAGCGCTTTTTTGGGTTAGCGAGCAGCCTACTAAATACCAGTTGTCTCCTCAAATCAGCGTGGCCAGGGCTGCATTATTGATGGGGCCTCCAGGGCCCTCTGGCTCCTTAGATGGGGATGTCTCTCTGCCTGCCAGTCAGTCAGTCAGTCAGTCAGTCAGTCAGTCAGTCAGTCAGTCAGTCAGTGAGTCAGTGAGTCAGTGAGTTCTGGGAGGAAAGGTGGTCTGAATCAGGCCCGTCGAACCAGGACTCAAATTGTGTTCTGGCTTAGGTGGCTCTGTGTGTCTGGGACGTTCTGGAGAGGAGCGAGGTTCTGTGTATGAACCAACCAGGCATAGCAAGCCAGTTTGGGCCAGAACACAAACAGTAACGTCTGGCCTTAAAGTGAAAATGAATGGTAGCATTGTGTCCCTCTGGGGAGACAGAGGGAGCAGCTGGTCTTCAAGACACTGCTGGTCCAGGCTTCAAAAAAAAAACACACACACACACACACAGAGAGAGAGAGAGATGGCCACTACATACTGACGCTTTAATAATTGAGGGCCACTTCAGGACTTCTTTCAGGTGACAGCCATGGACCCTCCCTCCCATTTGTTCACTGTCACAGGGACAAGGCACAACAGAATGAATGAATGGTAATTAATATGAGCGAGGAAAACTCAAAGGTGAGAAGAGAGCAGAAGGTAAGGGATGTGAGGAGCTGGTTTTCCTATATCCTGTGGGTGGAGCACATCCATCTCTTAGGAATAAGGGGCAGTAAAGATCAAATTGTATCTTTTACTAAGGACTTTTTCTCTATTAATCAGATTCATATCATTCATATCATATATTAGAATAGCCTTTGCCATTTACAGTTGAAGTCAGAAGTTTACATACACCTTAGCCAAATAAATTTAAACTCAGTTTTTCACAATTCCTGACATTTAATCCGAGTAAAAATTCTCTGTATTAGGTCAGTAAGGATCACCACTTTATTTTAAGGACATGAAATGCCAGAATAATAGTAGAGAGAATTATTTCTTTCAGATTTTATTTCTTTCATCACATTCCCAGTGAGTCAGAAGTTTACATACACACAATTAGTATTTGGTAGCATTGGCTTTAAATTGTTTAATTTGGGACAAATGTTACAGGTAGCCTTCCACAAGCTTCCCATAATAAGTTGGGTGAATTTTGGCCCATTTCTCCTGACAGAGCTGGTGTCAGGTTTGAAGGCCTCCTTGCTCTCACACGCTTTTCAGTTCCACCCACAGATTTTCTATAGGATTGAGGTCATGGCTTTGCGATGGCCACTCCAAGACCTTGACTTTGTTGTCCTTAAGCCATTTTACCACAACTTTGGAAGTATGCTTGGGGTCATTATCCATTTGGAAGACCCGTTTGCAAAATAGAAAAATTGCTCTCTCATAGGCACCAATACTATAGCAGCTGGGTCTGGTCTACTTAGCCCATTGACTATAAATGAACTAGAGAAAAAAAAGAGTCTATGCAATGTCTCACTTTCTCTTCTTCCTCTGACATTACCACAATTCTTCACCCTATGGGAAACTACCTGAATGATATAAAGTGTGTTGCAAAATGGATGACAGGCGTTGCATCTGAGTGGACAAAATATACATTTCATTTAATTCTTTTGGACCCTTCAGTGTTGCATTTAACTGCTCAGTGGCAGTCAGTGCTGAAGCAAATTAGGGCCCAGCATCAGTGGTGTAAAGTACTTACTGCAAGTAATAAATACTTTAAAATACTACCCCGGTCATTTTTTGGGGTAACTTTTACTTTAACTCCACTACATTCCTAAAGAAAATGACATACTTTTTACTCCTTACTTTTCCCTGACACCCAGAAGTCCTTTATGCTTAGCAGGACAGGAAAATGGTCTAAGTCACAAATGTATAAAGAGAACATCCCTGATCATCCCTACTGCCTCTGATCTGGCGGACTCACTAAACACAAATGCTTAGTTTGTAATTGTGTCTGACTGTTGAAGTGTGCCCTTGGCTATACGTAAATTTAAAAACTTTTTAAAAATCATGCAGTCTGTGGTTGCTTAATATAAGGAATTTGATATTATTTATACAGTTTTTTTACACTTTTGATATTTAAGTATATTTTAACGATTACATTTATTTTTACACTTAAGTATATTTAAAAACATAATTTTTTACTTTTACTCAAGTAGTATTTTACTTTGTTTTTACTTGAGTCATTTTCTTTTAGGTATCTTTACTTTTACTCAAGTATGACAACTGGGTACTTTTTCCACCACTGCCCAGAATAAGTGAATGGTTTAAGTGTTCAGGGATTTGAGCACATGGCTATTTCTGTTCTTATGATGCCTATTACTTTTCAATTACAGATGTAGGATCTTCATTTGAGTCAGCTGCAGCAGGAAAATAATCTGACAGCAACAGAAAATGAGAATTATTATGTGAATTATAATTCATGGTCATTTTTTGTTTGAGTTTGACAAAAAAAAAATATTGTTAGGGCAAATCAAGTTTGAAATTTCTAAGTGGAAATTAAACTTTAGAATGCTTTTTAAAGCTCAAATACACTTTAAAAGTTTGCATTTCCTGCTTTACAGGAAATTCTCAGCAACAAAATAGTGACCAAATTAAGATCCTACATCTGTAGTCGTGTTAGAGGTCTATACAACAGCTTGTTATCGGCAGAAGGATTTGTGAAGGTAACTATAAAACCCCAACCGTATTCGCCCCCCTTTTACATTTAAAATAAATCTAGGTTTTGTTTGAGAAGAAAGATTTTGACTTTTAGGTTTATCAATCAGAAACATAAGATAGATATTCACCAGTGTAATTGTCACGAGTCCGACCTAGGGTGACTTCCCTTCCCGATCGTGTGGCGCTCGGCGATCGTCATCACCCGCCTATTAGCTGCCACTGATTGTCTTTCCTCCCCCTCCTTGTATGTTTATTGCTAGCACCTGTTCGTGAATCATTAGTTGGGCTTTATTAGACAGCCGGGCCCGCCTGTTTCTTTGTGCTGGATTAATTATTGTGATCTTCGGTTATGTAGTAGAGGAACGTGGTTGTTCCTGGTCGTGTATTCTGTTGTACTATTTTCGTCCCAGGTGTTTGGGGCAGTTTGGTTGTGAGCACCCTGTGTTGCGTTAGAGCATTAAAGAGCACAGCATTGCACTCTCTGTTTCCTGCGTCTGACTCCACACCCACGACACCCGGAGCGTTGCAGTAATGACAAAAGTGTTGCAGTCTGAACAATTCTCAATTGAAATGAATAAAACAAATAAAACAGTGTGCTAGTGCCAAGAAAAAGTGGTGTGTGTTCTGAACTCTATTATTTATATTGCAGGTAACATCCTGACTACTACTCAGGGATGTGTACTGTAGGCCCACCACAGAATTAGAGATGGAATGACTGCAATGGCAAGTGTGGTCAAAACCTTGTGGTGTTGTAGTTTCTTTAGCCTATTCATATATTATAGTCAACTTTGGTGGATGAAGTTAACGGCAAAATATCTATCCAATGAAAACGAATCCAATTATTCACAAAATAACTTTCTTTGAAAACGTTCTCATGATAAAATGAAAAATAGGATCTCAATATTTTCCTCAGTTACTTTCAGCCTCTCAGAGGAGTTTATTTGATTGATTAATAAGTGTTTCCGCTCTGTCCAAATCCAATTAAAATGAGGAAATTGTGGGATTTAAAGAAGAAGTATTTTGTGACTACCACGCATGTCAATATGAATTGATGCTCTCGCAGTCATCACACTCAAACCCACAACCAAGCGCTTATTAGCATACTTACATCTTGAGGAGTACCGGCTTTTACTCTTGTCAAAGTCAAATGATCCAAACGGAAACAGCAAATCTAAAACTGAGGAAGTATTATACTGCACCTATTTAGACTCATTCAACTTGCATGAAAGGTTGCTGGTTTGAATCCCCGAGCCGACTAGGTGAAAAAAATATTTTGATGTGCCCTTGAGCAAGGCCTTAATTGCTCCTGTAAGTCGTTCTGGATACGAGCGTCTGCTAAATGAGTCAAATGTAACATGTACTATCCCTGTCCTTTATAATAATGGATTGGAAATATATTTCATTATCTTGATGTGTTTTGATTTGTCTCCTCCAGCCCTGCGGCAGGTAACATGTTGTGATCTAGACAGCATCAACAAGGTAAAGGCCATCTCCCTCGTCCCAACAGTGATAATTACCAACATTGCTATTGATCTGAGAGTATTGATGCATCGCTAATTGTTTGCAGCGATTTATTTATTTGATTCACTTTCCAGACCAATGTGAATATGTTAACCTTGAGCCCAGGAACGAGGAAGGAGGATGAAGTACACTGGGGGGGAACACACATTAAGAAACTGATTCAACAGCTAGTTTTTACTGTGTGTTTTTCCGCCTCTGAGAGAGGAACGTCATTATGTTATGTTCATGAGTTCTGAGACCACAAACCGAATGCCAATTTGGGCCAAATTAGACAAGATTGAAGGATTTGTATTTTATTTTGCGATGAACTTCGACGGTACAGCCTTGAAAATCTTCGAGGCTCCCGCTGGAGTTGGGTCTCTGTGGAGCTCATTGGGAGAAACCAGGATGCCAAGCTTTCCTCGTATTGATCAATTACCCAACTACATTATCTATGATATGGATAATAATAAGATTATTTATCATTAAAACAGATCAGGAATTGGATTAAATGCATCCAATATGTAGCGGAATGTAGCTTTAATTTATGTTATCGACGTATCGGCCCTAACATAAACCCAAGGTCATTGTGGCAGGAATATATGATTTTAGATGAGGTGATTGGAGGGAGAAGAGGCTAAGAAACTAGCTGTGTATTCTTATGATTTCTACCTAGGAAAACAAGTTAACCTTTCAAGTTTGGGGAATTGATAAAAATCCATTCTAGACTCCTTGCCTTTCCTCAAAACATGAAAGAGTATGAGGATTGCGGAAAACTATTAACTTAGTAGCATAAGATAACACCATTATCGACTCTATGTCTAACTGAATGTGTAATCGATTAGTGAATGATTTGCAGGAATCAATTAGGAACCGTGTAATTATTTACATATTGTATCTATTTCTACTATAAAAGCCCGTTCTGACTCTCTTCTGCTGACTAAATCATTAGCTAAATAATACAATGCATGAGTCTGATTCACATTACAGGGCTGACCCAAAACATGCTGGCTCATTTGGCCTTTTCATGGGTGCTTTCCTACACGTTGGTGGCGTGGTTTGGTTTGGTAAGGCCCTATAGTGGGAAACAGGCACCAGTGTGTTCCTTCCCACCTAATGCAGTACCAGATATTCTGATAGAGTGTGATAGTGACCACAGGTGTGCCGGAGGTCCAGTGTAAATATCATACATGCAAATGGCCATCTGCCAAGTGTAGAGCTGTTACCGTGGAGACAGCTGGCCTATACCAGGGCATCTGGTGCTTGTCACAACCACCCACTAATCAGATACCTGCTTATGTCTTTGGTCTGCACAGCAACTCGACAAGCTACAGGGCCAAACTGGTGTTTCATACAAAGTGGGAGTCAATCAAACCGCTGTTCTGGTATCAAGGTGGATGCAGTAGCGCTAAATATACTGTAGGATCTATGGTGGATGTTAGGATTGAGGCTCTATGGTGGATTTTAGGATAGGGGCTCTATGGTGGATTTTAGGATAGGGGCTCTATGGTGGATTTTAGGAAAGGGGCTCTATGGTGGATTTTAGGATAGGGGCTCTATGGTGGATTTTAGGATAGGGGCTCTATGGTGGATTTTAGGATAGGGGCTCTATGGTGGATTTTAGGATAGGGGCTCTATGGTGGATTTTAGGATGGTGGATCTATGGTGGATTTTAGGATAGTGGCTCAATGGTGGATTTTAGGATGGTGGATCTATAGTGGATTTTAGAATGATGGATCTATGGTGTATTTTAGATTGATGGATCTATGGTGTATTTTAGATTGATGGATCTATGGTGGATTTTAGGATGGTGGATTTTAGGATGGTGGATCTATGTTGGATTTTAAGATGGTGGATCTATGGTGGATGGTGGATCTATGGTGGATTTTAAGATGGTGGATCTATGGTGGATTTTAGGATGGGGCTCTATGGTGGATTTTAGGATAGGGGCTCTATGGTGGATTTTAGGATGGTGGATCTATGGTGGATTTTAGGATAGGGGCTCTATGGTGGATTTTAGGATAGTGGCTCAATGGTGGATTTTAGGATGGTGGATCTATAGTGTATTTTAGAATACTGGATCTATGGTGTATTTTAGATTGATGGATCCATGGTGGATTTTAGGATGGTGGATCTATGGTGGATTTTAAGATGGTGGATCTATGGTGGATTTTAGGATGGTGGATCTATGGTGGGTTTTAGGATAGGGGCTCTATGGTGGATTTCTCTGTGGGTCAGTCAGTCCGTGTGATTTGTTCATGCTGATATAAGTGGACCTGACGTATGCTGGCCTGAGGAGAATTCAGTCTGACCACTGCATTCTGCCCTTTCACCCTCATGAACCAAGCCCAAGGCTCAGGCCCATTTAACAAACTGTTCTCTTTCTGGTACAGATGATGGTGGATTTTAGGAGGGATCTATGGTGATTTTAGTGCCAGTGCAGTATGCCTCTCATGGTGGAGACACAGACATACTGCATGCAGTCCCACACATCCACAGGACACACTCTACACACACACTCACACACACTCTACACACACACACATACTCACACACACACACACACACACACACACACACACACACACACACACACACACACACACACACACACACACACACACACACACACATACAATGGCTGTCAATGTGGCAGTGGTAGGTAAGGTAATTACAGCGGTATTTATTTTCTCCTGCGCTCTCTCCTCCCCTTCCCCCGCCCCACCAGATTGCGAGGCCGAGGCGAGCCTCTAGCAGTGCAGTGCTGAAGGTGTGTTTGTGCTACTATGCCCTCTGGCTTGGCTGCCAGCTTATTCCCACTGATCTGAGCCAGAAGGCAGACTGCCGAGGAATACCGATCACCTTGCCCAGACCCAATCCTTTGAGCTTGACTCTGGCATCTTTCCCTTCTGTCTGTTTCCTCCTCGGCTCCTCTCTTCCTCTTCTGAAGTTGACAACAAAGACATCCTCGGGGTCCCTCTTGATGTAAGACCCGCTCTTGATCTTTTTCTCCCTATGTTTTTGTTCCTTATAGTTGCACTACTTTCATATTCCGCTAGCACAATATTTACACACCAGAAGACAGACAGGCTGAATCTTTCATGTTACGAGTACTCAGACCTGGACGAAGAGCTCTGGTTAATCTCCTGGAAGACCCTCTGATCACCTGGTCATGTTGGAGAGAGGGAGGGATGGACAGAGAGATGGAGGGATAGACAAGGAGGAAAATGACTGAGCCGGCCATTCGTTGTCTAAGGCCTCCCATCATGACACAGAGAGAGAGAGAGAGAGAGAGGGCGGGCAGGCGGGAGAGAGAGAGTGAGAGGAAGGGTGGAAGAGAGAGGGAGGGAGGGAGGGAGGGAGGGAGGGAGAGGAAGGGTGGGAGAGAGAGAGAAAGAGAGAGGGAGGGAGAAAGAGAGAGGGAGGGAGTGAGGGAGAGAGAGAGAGAGAGAGAGACGGAGAGTTGATCAAATCACCCCTCTCTCATATCCAACATTGCCCAACCTGATGATCCAATATTAAACCCCCATCTTGTTAGAAACAGAGCCAGGTAAAATAGGGACTGGCTGCCCCTTCTAATAAATCCCAAACCCCTCAAACTTTTCATCATCAGCAGTCCAGGTCTTCTACAGTACCAGCACCACAACTACCACTAGCTCAACGTCTACTGAACCAACCAGCATGACCCCCAACACCCCTACCCCCACCTCCCTCTATCCCTCCCTCCTATTCCCCTCCTCCCCTCTTCCACAAGGAGAAGTCTCTAGTGAGCTAATTAGCGTTGGAACGGAGTCCAGAACAGAAAGAGGGAAGGAGGAGAGGGAGAGATTGACGCGGCGCGTTAGCTTTAGCGGTCAGGCTACTGACAGAGGGTGACGGTGAGCTGGGGCTAACCGCCGGCTCCTCACAACTGCCAGGGACAATAAAGGGAGCCTGGAACTGTGTGTGTGTGTGTGTTTGTGTGACAACTAGACTTCTTCTAGAGGGGAGTCTGGAGGGCTAGGCAGCCCCTTACTCCCTAACAGTCAGTGGCAGCTCCAAGCTTCCTCCAGGATTTTAGACGGATGGAAGAACCACACAGCGTTGATGCTACCACCTGAGGCCTTCTGATTGGAGGAAAGTAGAGATACTGACCTGACCATCAGTAGAGGAGCGGTACAGTTCAGTCATCTAGCAGACACTCTTATCCAGAGCGACTTAGAGGAGCAATTAGGGTTAAGTGCCTTGCTCAAAGGGCACATCGGCAGATGTTTTACCTGGTCGACTCAGGGATTCGGACCAGCAACCTTTCGGTTACTGGCCAAATGCTCTTAACCGGTAGGCTACCTGCTGAGGTAGAGGAGGAAATGTAGAGGAGGGTTTCCTATACAGTCTGAGGCACCTGTTTCACACCACACGCCAAAGAAAAGAAAAGGGCTGAGCTTCTACTGAAATCTTGTTGAAGGATGCGTCCTCTTTAACTCTGTAACAGAGCAGGTGAAAGTTCTTCATTGCTATTTCCAAAGCGATCTACCATCGTTACAGAGAAAGAGTAACTCCCTTCATGCAAGTATGCATGGAGAGAGCGATATAGCTGGAGAACCCGGAATGATAAAAAACACACACATACACTATTTCTCCAAGGGATCAGGCAGAACTAAAGGATGGTCCACCAAACCTCTGCTCTAGCACAAGCATGAAGGAAAGGTCAGGAGGAAGGGCGGCCATTACTCTTTTATAAACTTCACTTATTTATTTGGTCAAGTAAACCAATCAAAATGTCTGGATGAAAAGTAGCAGCTGGGCCCACAAAGCAAACAGGGATAATTAGCAACACAGGAAGTGGCATCTCCTTGTGTACTTGTTCTGCCGCTCCACCCTACCCCACTCATCCCAACTCACTTTTTATATGTGGGGAAGGTGGAGAGATAAATATTTCATGTAGTTGCCCGTGCCTCTGTGAAGCTCAAACACAGAGCCAGCTTTGTAGCGCTGGTTACTGGTCGGGTTATTGTTTTGTTGGTGTACGGTTGATCCGAATGGACGGGGCAGACACACCGGAATGGAATGCAGAATTTACTGAAGTCAAAGAACTAGGGAAGATAGCGCCAATGCTGGATTTGCGTGTGGTTGCGTCTTGTAGTGTTCAGGCCAATGATTCAAATACAAAGGCCATTAGATTGTTTCAGTTTGGTGTAGAGATTGAGTACACAGTAATTGATGGTGATATGCAGTATCAGTAGTTTGAATTGCTATCTAAAAGCACAATCTGCTACTAATCAAAGTGGATCTCACAAATGTCTCAAGATGATCCCCAATCTTAATTACGTTGCTATCTCAGGAGACAAACAGATTCCCACATATCACCCTGTTTACATGGGCCTAATTACAGTGCATTATACACAGTGTTTTAGTCCTGGTGTAAACCATCTCCACAGGGATCTGTTGAAGTGTCTCCAGTGTAATCCTCTATCTTCTCTCTCTATCCTCTCCTCCTCTCTTTCCCCCAAAAGATTGTAATCACTGTACTGTAAGGTACACATTAGGGTACTAATGGGTTTTAGTGCCAGTGAGACTGAAGAACTAGCTAGCTAATTAGTTAAAATAGCACATTATCCGTCCAAATATTTGACTTGCAATGACACTCTCCTGTTATTGGAGGCAAATGAGACAGCTGTAGCCTTAGACGCTGAGTTTCAAGTTGCGGAGATGCTTAGTGTATTTTTCTACATTGAATATTGTACAATGGCGGTGTGATCTAGGCCAATACACAGGTTCTTCGCAATGCATAGCGTGGTAAGCTTGCCATCAGAGCTACATGAGCTAAATAGGACTGCGGGTAGCCTAGCGGTGAAGAGGATTGGGCCAGGAACCAAAAGGTCACTGGTTTGATTCCCTGAGCCGACGAGATGAAAAACACTGAACCCTTACTGCTGCTGTAAGTCGCTCTGGATGAGAGTGTCTGCTAAATGTATATGTTATGTGGTTATACAGTTCTCTTTGTAATTGTTGGGACAGTGAAGCATTTTTTCCTATTTTGCCTCTGTACTCCAGCACTTTAGATTTGAAATTATACAATGACTACATTTTTACATTCATGTGGTTGCTACCAGGATTACAGATAGTCCAAAAAATGTTTTTGCTGTTATTGTAATCATGAGAGGTTAACACGTCCTGGGGAATGTTATTTCTGTGTCTGTAAAATTCTGACTCATCATTATTCACGATTCATTCGTGGCCAGTGATTGGGTCTCAATGTAGGCTGCAGCCTCTATGAGTTAGTGATGGCTGTTTAGCAGTCTGATGGCCTTGAGATAGAGACTGAAAAACAGCTTCTATCTCAAGGTCACTTTAATGAATGAATCACTAGTCTCTTTAAACAATACACTTTAAATAATGCCACTTTAATAATCTTTACATATCTTACATTACTCATCTCATATGTATATAGTGTATTTTATACCATCTGTTGCACCTTGCCTATGTCGCTCGGCCATCGCTCATCCATGTATTTATATCTATATATTCTCATTCACCCCTTTAGATTTTTGTGTGTTAGGTAGTTGTTGGAGAATTGTTAGATTACTTGTTAGATATTACTGCACTGTCGGAACTAGAAGCACAAGCATTTTGCTACACTCGCATTAATCTGCTAACCATGTGTATGTGACAAATAACATTTGATTTGATTCAGGACTATCCGTAATCATGCTCACATCCACATTAATGTCGAAGTGTTTCGAAACATATTATATTCTTATTTACAGTAAAAGTGACTCCAAAATGACACAATACATAATTTACCATTAATTTATTTTGGGCACAAAATAATCTGAAACACAACTATAAAACAGCAAACACATCCAACAGGTTTGTAGTCACAAGTTTGATGGAATCATTGCATAGGAATTTAGGGACCAAACACTTAACCTTAGACTACTTTTATACACATATAGGTGAATTTGTCCCAGTACTTTTGGTCCCCTAAAATGGGGGGACTATGTACAAAAAGTGTAAACTGTAATTTCTAAATGGTTCACCTGATATGGTTGAAATACCAGGGGCGCAAATACCAGGGGCGCAACTTTCACATGTCCCCCCACATTCTGAAATTGCATTTTTGTCCCCCCAGTTTTATCATTGGAATATGGTACAAAACGAGGCAACAGTGTGGACCACGAGGACACCTCCTAGCGGTCAAATAATATATATATGATGTCCCCCCCTACTTCTAAAACCAAAGTAGCGCCCCTGGAAAATACCCTCAAATTGAAGCTGACAGTCTGCACTTTAACCTCATAGTCATTGTATCATTCCAAATCCAAAGTGCTGGAGTACAGAGCCAAAACAACCAACAATGTGTCACTGTCCCAGTAATTACGGAGGGCACTGTATAACCACATTTAGCTCTGTTGGCTAGCTTACTACGCTATGCATTGGGTAGAACTTATTTATAGGCCTAGATCCCACTGCCATTTGTAAAATATCAAATGTAGTAAAATACACTGAACATTTCCACAACTTGAAACTCAGCGTCTAAGGCTGCAGCTGTCTAATTTGCCTCCAATAACAGGGCAGTGTCATAGCAAGTCAAATATTCTGCCGGATAGTGTGCTATTTTAACGATAAGGTGATGAATGTGTCTGTCTCTACCTCGGTTAGCGTTTGGTCTCTACGTGTTTTCATCCAGTATTCTCATATAGTGAACGTTAATGTCGTTGGAGTGATAATAAATATCAAATGTGAGCCCTTCTCTTTTTCCATATCTGGCACACTTGTCACTGGCGCTGTCTTGGTAAAAAAAATGACCCTTCTGATTAAATAATTCACTCTTTTATCAATAAACCTCGCTGTTGCTGTATAATTAAATCCTTACGTTCCATCATAACCTATTTCTTTATTTATAAGTCATATCATTATCTCTCTCCTTGTGATGTGGATCCTTTCGAAACAGCTATCTTTCCACGCCTGTCCCAGTACGTGATTGTACTCTTCCTATACAGGCCAATAGAAGTAGTAGAATGGCTCATTGATCAACTTTCTCCTCTCATCACAGCGTTTGCTGTCATTGTCATTTTTCCTCCAGAATGTTCTTAATTAAAAATGCAGAATTTGTTTGATCACATATTGAAGGATGAATGTTGTATAATGTATAGTTTCCCTCGTCTTCAATACACATTATAATAGTTGTTTTTTGTGTGTGGAAGGATCTAACCCCTTTCTCATAGCAAAACCAAAGTAATTGTCACAATATTTCTGAAATTCTAACATGTTGCATGTGTTGTTGTCCCAGAGTGGTGCTGTATAATCTGTTCTAATAATGATAATAATGCCTCTATTTAACAACCTCGGGGCGTTCCAATGGCATCGGCTGTTGGTCTATTGATTAGTTAGACAGAGTCACGGTTGGCCTCTCCTGTGTACTGGAGGCCAATTGAAAGGATCGGTAGTCTATTTATCTCTGCTCAGATTATAATGAACACGTTTAATACCACCGAGGGTAGGAGCAGAACACAAGCCACATCTGAAACAGCAATAAGAAAACCTTATAAGCAAGGAAACCTATGGTATGTCGGTCCATTTCGCTCTCTGACGATAGTTTGTTATCCAAAGTAAGAGAAACGAGTGTGTTTCTGTTCCTGTGTGTTAGAACGTTGATCCATCTGGGGAAATGGGTGTTGTCCTGCTTTTGTGTTTTCATTCTTGGTTGGAACAGTTGGCTCTGCTGTATACCTCTGGGTGCTATGAATTATTGAAGCTCTTTTAATGACAGCACAAGTCCTAGATAAAACTGTGACCCTGTAGACATTGATCCCTGTAGAAGGCCCAATAAACTCATTTGGACGCCTCTTGATACGGCTAAAGGAAGGCTTATATTCAAACGGCTATCGACCGCAAGCCAATTATTCTGTTTTGTTTTTCATTGTTTGACTCGGATGGATTGATTTCATGCCAGTGGTTTGAGGATCATGAATGTATGCTATTTACCTCAATGACTATTGTTGTGTTACAGTTCATTGCAATACCTCACAGGTAGGACCAGGGCTTTTCTCAGGTTTGAGCCGGTCTCAATGTGAGCCACTTCCTCCTATACCAACAACACTGTTCTACAGATGTAAGATCTAAATTTGACCAGTTTCTCACAGCAGGAAAATTACATTATCCTGCTGCAACAGGAAATGTGAATTATTATGTGGATTATAATTAATGGACATTTTTGTAGGGGTTGGTACATTTTTCATTCATTTCACATTTTTTCAATCAAGTTACACTTGATTTTGCATTTCCTCCTGTGGCGCAGGAAAGTTCTCTGTGACAACAGAGTGATCAAATTAAGAGAGCACACCTGTGTAGCCTGGTTAACCAGACTGAACACTGCGCTCACCAAGTGAAACAAGGAGTGTAGCTGCAGCATTCCGTCAGGTATACCCAAGCTACCTGTTGTGCTGTAGGTCAAGTCTCAACCCCAAAGATATCTACTCCATAGAAAGGCAGCTGTACAACTAAATGCATTTGTGTAAAGAGGAGTTTTATCAATACGGAAAACAAGAGCTACGACAGACAAATAGGGTTGCAGTTTGTTACCATTTCAAAGCCATCTCTTCATGCATCTAGCTATGCATATCAAGTGATCATTTGGGCCCTTTTGGAGCCTATTAGCATGTTCTAACCTAAAAGGCAGAGGGAATATACAAAGCCACCACAGAAATGAGTGTTATATTTATAATACCACTCTGCACCTCCCACATAAAATGCATATGGAGTAAACCAGACCTGTATTGTCAGATTGTCCGTCGTGGCTTCATTGTGGAGTATGGCTGATGTGGAGGTGACAGGAGTGACACACACACACACACACACACACACACACACACACACACACACACACACACACACACACACACACACACACACACACACACACACACACACACACACACACACACACACACACACACACACACACACACACACACACACACACACAGTGACGGGACTGACGAGCCAACCTGTGATTGAAGGAACATTCCTGGAGGCACCCTGCAAGGCTTGTCTGATTCCGAGGACCCATCGCCAGGGGAACCGCTACCGTGGCAACCATTGTGTGTGTGTGTGTGTGTGTGTTTGCCGCCACCCACTGGCATTCCAAAAACAAACTTAGTGTGACCTCTCAGTGGCAGCCCACATCCACTCTGACACACACGCACAACCATGCACATACACACACGCACACTGAGCCAGCTTCGATGAATGTAGTAGAAAACTAGCTACACTTGTGAAGGAAACGTATCTTGATATGAGAAAACATCCCTCAAGGGTAGTGGTGTATTGATTGGGGAAAGTTGTATAGAAGTTGTATGTGTTTTTTAACACTTCCTAGTTGTACGAAGTGGTGAAAGATATATGAAAGTAAGTAGAGGTGTAGATATATCAAGCTAAATCACTTTTACTCATCCTTGATACGTGATGATTATGTGCATCTTTATACACGGGTCAATACGTTGAAATTACTTCAAATTCATAATGTTCGGAAAACATACGGGATGAGCTTGGCACGTAGAGCCCCATCAAGGTTTTTAAAGGCCTAGTTAGCAAAGGCAATAGATGAGAGATGTCAGTTTCACAGTTTATGAGCTCTGTTTGTCCCTGGGGGCCTGCCGTAGCCTCTGGCCATTCTCCCCTTACCTTAGGCATCATCTGAAAAAAAAAAAACTGATGCTTGGAGTCATTCTGCATCCCTGCATCTGCCTGAAAATAATTGGTCAGGCACCTTCTCTCACAGAAAAGGGGTCATGTTAGATTAATAGCTTCCAGGCAAAATGCACAGGTCTGACAGATCACATTTGATACAGAAAACGTATATGTGTTGTACTAACACTAAGGTAACTTTCCAGAAGTTTGCTGTAGTGTTCTACTGGAAGAGGTGTAACCAGGGATGGAAATTAAGCTAGCCAAATTAAGCTAAACTAGCTACATTTCAAAACAGACTAGTAGAAAATGTGCCCAACTAGCTCACCAGCTAGTGGAATGTTTTATTTTCAAATATCGCATGGCACAGATTTTGGACCTGGCCTCATAAAAATGGCAGTCTACTAGCTCAGTTGACACAGTAACCAAAACCCTTCAATTCCTTGGGTGTAACTGTTGGTTTTTAACACCTAAAGCAAAAGAAAATGAGAATCATATAACTGATATTGTTCTTAGCAATTTGTTGTGTTTGATTTGCTTGTTTGTCATTTTAGAGAATGTGGTTCAACTGCCTATGTTAATCAACCATATTCATAGAAAAAAAATCGACTTCCAAAAATATCAACGAAGAAGCTCTGTTTTTATAGTAGAATGTATAATAGAATTTCTTAGTTGAATTCTACGTCTGCTGCGGCACGCCTCACATTCAAACTTAATTACTGTCCATCTCTCTTGCTCCATGTGTCACAACATCAATAGGAATTTCCTACAGTATGCCCTATATTGCTTTGGTCTGCATTTAATATGCAACGACTCAACAGTGAATATGCACAAAAAGAATCCTTTACACTCTTCAATTGTGAAATATACATATTTATTTACATGCAGTGTTTTTTTTTTTGCTAAAGTACATTATTTATTAATTTATTTTGCTGGTTTTCTGGCCCCGTTCCAACAGTCCTACAATTCCTATAATGACTGACTCCACAGACCACATATCTGCATTTGCCATTCTTTTTGCCGTGTTTCTAATCTAGCACAGAAGAAAGACTGCGCTGCCTGGCTGCTGAAGTACTTGGGGAAAACAATACCACTGGGCTTTGCCACTACCTGTAAGCTCAGAGATGAGAAGGAAACTAAATTAAGGGAGCAAAAATAATTATTCTCTGAATGAGATGTCTTGGGCTTGATCACACAGCAAACCAAACGACTATCTCTTAGGCTACTTAAAATTTCACTTTTAAAATTCAAACCTGATTGTACTTTTATGGAAATTTCCTTCCATCAATGAATGAAGTGCATTTCCTCCTGACTCCCAAGTTTCCTCCCATCCCTGCAGATTCTCCTGCTCTGCCCTCCATTACAATTCTCTTGTTAAGAAAGCAGGGAAATGAGGGAAAGATGTAAATCCGGGCGAAAAGAAAAGGTTCAGATCTTTTGTGGAGGGGGTTCTGGGAATATGACAAAAGGAGAAAATGGGGGATAAAGGCACCTGACCTGACACCAGGGCCAACGGGTTTGACAGCCACAAGACATATGGCTTCTCAACACCATGTCTGTGTTGTTAATCAGGTGTACTGGTATAATTAACATTCAGAGGTTGTAATAGTGCTGTGACCCCTGCTCTAAGATGTTTTTAGAAAATCACAGTGTGAATAAAAGCTTCGGCCAAAAAAAACATAATTTTTCAGTACGGTTTGAATAAAAAAAATATTTACAGTGATTTAAACAAAAAAAGAGATGTGGAAGAAATAAAACATTGGCAGAATAACTTATTTTATTTATAGAGTTATTATATATATAGCTAAGCCTTATGGTCATATGTACTACAGTACACTATATAGTACTATAGGCCCTCTATGGAAGAGGGGAAACAAACACACAAACATAGCCAGAGTACAAAAAAGTAATAAGATGTCTTCCAACATGCTGCCCATACTAAACAACACTTCACCACAATTATTACCATACTGTAGATATTCCAGCCATTCCTCTATCTTCCACCTTTGGAGTTGCACTGCACAGTTCATATTACTATCAGCCAGGTCTCAGTGGGTCTGTGGTGTCATGGAACAGGTACAGAGGGGCCAAGGCCCTATCGAGCATCCCATCATCACAGCCGTGTGCCTCATTAGTCCACTGATACGCTTCATGATCATCCACCAACACAGAGGGGAATCCAGCCATCCGTTACGGACCTCACCTCCACACCGTCCTCGGCCCTGAGATTGATCAACATCAGCTACAGGGCCAAACTAATCGCAGTCAGAGTCTGGCTCCTAAATGGCAGCCTATTGCCTTTTTAGTGAACACCTTTTGACCAGAGCCCTATAATATATGGGAGATAGGGCACCATTTGGGACGCAGCCAGGACTTCTTATCTATGCTTCTTATTTGGAATGGGAGCCATTTTCACATTTATTTTTCCTTTTCGCCCTTGGGGGCTTTGGGGTATCTGATAGACTGACAGATTCTCTACTAATTCTCCCTAGTCTCTAACTCTAATTGGCTGAGAGGGAGGGAGAGTTTCGACTGGAAGCCGTGACTGATCCGAGTCAGTCGGTGGCGGCCATTTTGTTCAATCAATGACACCTCGGTGGGGCGTTCATGGAGGATTAAGTGAATATTAACTACATCATTGATGATTGTAATGATTAATAATGGTCCCCAGTATGATGTAGCTTGGCTGAGGAGACAGTAGCTATGTGGCATTAACTTGTCCATTGATTTTCTGTCGACATTTAGAAAGTTAGAATGGAAACATAGATTCAACAATATTGTCTGCTAGGGAGAGTTTCCATTGAACAATCTTGTGTCGATGAAAACAGCTGGACGTAGTGACGTCACACCCCCAAAAAAAATAATGTAGTGGTTGAAGTTTTTCCATGAACCATTTAGGCAAATTGCACATGAATAAATTGGCGACAGCCTGTATGCCCTCCCACTTATCTGTTTCATGTCTCAGGTTGCACAAAGCCAGCAAGGACAGAATGCAGTAATTGACTAACATTTGCCATATTCAAATAACTATCCTGTGTCAACGTATCGCCACGGTCTGTGCCATGGGGAAACTTACACTCCTGTGGATCTGTAATAATTGGATGGTGAAACTTGCCAGCCAACCAGAGAAGCAAGGTGAAGCAATTCAGGCATTCTTGAAAGTCAGGACAATCCTTCTACTGCAACGAAAAGAACAACGATGGCTGCAAGCAGTAGGCATTTTCTATTAAATGTGTAGTGGAGCTTATAGGCAGGGTAGCCTAGTGGTTAGAGCGTTGGACTAGTAACCGAAAGGTTGCAAGTTCGAATCCCAGAGCTGACAAGGTACAAATCTGTTGTTCTGCCCCTGAAAAGGCAGTTAACCCACTGTTTCTAGACCGTCATTGAAATTAAGAATTTGTTCTTAACTCACTTGCCTTGTAAAATAAAGGTCAAATAACATTTTTAAAAATAGTTCCCTGATTGCATCACGTGCAATCATTATTTATTCGAAAGACACAGTTTCCACCATCAGCTGTTGCAATAAAGACATTTTGATAAAAGAAAAATCCACCCTTGTCGAACAGATAAGAAAATGTTGTCGATCTTTAGATAATTTCTCCTATATTTGCCGTTGTCATTCCACATGTCGCATAATTTGCGACATTGCTTTTGTTGAGTTAACCTGGGCCCGTGGAAACCTGTCTATTGACGAGGAGCGTAGGCTGGTTAAATTACAATACAATGTAGGCCTACATGAAGCCCTGGTGCAGATTACCGCAGGTTATATATGTGTAATCTCTTCATATGGCTTCCTAGACTAAAACAATCTCTAACTGCAAAATATTAAGTTATATCTCAATGTGAATATTCTGTGATCATATTTTGTTTCTAAGATGTGAGAATACTATGCAGGTATAGCCGTGTTAAGATAACACAAGGTCTCTACAACTAACAGTGCTCTTTCTCTGTCTGTCTGTCTGCCGGTCTGATGTGCCGTGTATTTTGTTAATGGAAATTACCTGAGAATAGGACAGGCAGTACCGTAGCTGTCTGGCACTGACACAGCCACCTCGTTTACCTGTGATGTCCCATTAGAGGCGTCAGACAGGACCCAGTCGACACAGAGAAGTCACAGGCCACCTCAACAGCTGACCTTGGGGCCTGGCTATTGCCACGGTTGCCACGGTGAGCTCCTGAGGCAAATTGAAACTGTCACCGTGACATTTCACAGCTGATTCCCAGGCCTGAAGGTGAAAGAACACTCACTAATAAGAATCAAAGCTATCATCTAGAGAGAGATCGATATAGGCTTCTATTTATACCTACTAGGAAGAAGGGGGACCTTGATATGAAATATCAATTCTGTGCACCATGAAGAAGACCTAATGGACTCAGGTCCAGTAAGGAAACATCTATTAGTCCTGAGTGGTCTGTCGTAATGATTAGCTTAGCAACGGAATCATTTTAATTTGTGTACGATAATCGTGGCTAAATGAATGCCTGAGGAGCACGGGTAATGAGTAAAAAAAAAAAATAGATTCCACGTGATCAATGCCTTTTGGGAATAAGAAGCTATAATGAATAATTACTGCCTTAATTGCCTTAATGTTGATTAAATATGATGTTATTTTGAATGAGATGTACATTTCTAAATTTGTATCAAACACAGTCATGATCGTGGAAACGGCAGGGTTAATTTGAGACCGAGCCATAGAAGGATGTTTGGCACATTCAGAGTTAAGTGAAAACACTTAGCCATATCTAATGTACTCGCATTATGAAACCTAAGCTTGACACTCCACTTTGTAGGTGTGAATGCTGCTGGATGTAGCTCTGGTTATGCTGTTCATCTCTCTTAGTAGCTATTAGCCTACAGCCCTACATAACGCTCTACGTTATCGAACCCTTACTGAACAGTGAGAAAGTGAGTACCCATCTTTTACATCTCAGTTCCTTGGCTTTCCAAGGTTGTAGGATGCAAGAGTAACAGAGTAAAGGATGCACCGTAAAGCTCACTCCGAAGCCAGCCTGAAATGTCGTGGACGTCATCCAATTGGTACCTTTTGGGGGGTTCAAACGGTTGGAATATTTTCAAGGAGGGCGTCACCTTTGAGGTCCCGAGCAGAGGTCCCGAGTTCCTGCCAGATATGAGCCGAATCGGAGGGAAGTGGTACTTACTGAGCAAGCAACGTTACACAAGGATCTATCCCAACTTAGTCTTTCATTGCAAGGTGGCAGTAGATACACATTTAAATGTGTGCCCTAACAGAATTTCTTACATTGAACTTAAATCCTGTCGATTCGATTTTATGGTCAACTGGGACCCATTAGTTGAGTCTTCTTCTGCATTCAACTATACTATGTGTTGAATCATATGTCTGTCAATTGATTTCAGAAAAAATATGGACACAGAGTCCTTACTGTTTCATTTTCTCTCATGATTGCGTAGTTGAATTACCAATCATTTATCTGTTTCAGAATTTGAAACTTAATGTAAGTGAAGGATTTAGACGATTAAGAGTAAGGGGCCCAACACTGAGCCCTGGGGGACACCCTGTGTAACTGCAGTGGAGTCTGAGGTGTGGCCATTGAGGGATAACTTTTTGGTTGATTGGTCACTGTCCTCTTCAGTGGCTGTCTGATTGTGCCACACACCCCCACAGTGAGTAGCCACCCTCTGAACTGGCATGCAGGCCCACGACGGGCCATATCTTAGCCGCCTTGGCCACTCTCCTGTGTGACACGATTGCAGGAAATTAACGGACCTTTGAAAGTGAAAAGATCTTGAGTGACTGGAGGGCTTTGAGAGGACTGAGAGAACGTATAAAGAAGTGTATAGTCTGTAATAATTGCCGTCTGTCCTGGGAAACGGCATCAAGACCGTTGCAGTCACGGCTGCAAACCAGCACATCCTCTAATTATTGAGAAGCAGTGCCTAGCGCCGACCGACTGTGGGATGCTAATCAGTCTCCCAGAGACCTCGCTGCTGTGTGGTTAGCACAGACTTACTGCTTCTCTCTGCCTTCCACTTTTATTAAATCTGATATTTCACACAGAAGGAAAAAGGGATCTCCAGACAACTGTTAAAATGCTAAGTTTCAGAGCATGAAAGGCAAAACTGTAGGATTATTCAGAGGCTATTCCACAGAGGATGGAAAAGGGGAAGAATGTGGAACAGAAACATCAAAGTGAGGCGTAGAAGAACAGGGGGAAAAAGGGAAAAAAAACAGAAAGCTGTGAAATATTTAGTGTGAGGCCCAACAGGTGGTCAAGAGTGCAATGCAAGGCTATGGTTTGATTACAATTAATAATGAATGCCTCTTGTACTTATGCAAATATGCATTTAGTTCTTTTTCTTACTCTAATTGAAAAAGAAAGGGAGAAATGTATCCAACAAAAAAAATTGTGTTGGAGTGGGTGTAATTAAATTACAATTAGGTACATGTTTATGAGAAACTTCATCACTGATAAATGTCTCTGGTTAACTGCTTTTAAGGAGGGCTGCTTACGAGGAATCTATCGAGAAATGGAAGGCGTGCTTTTGAAATGATGTAAAAACATGTCTGGTGTACTATAGGCCTACTTGGAATTCCCCCATTTTTTGGTACAAAATAATGTTTGGGGAATTTGTGTTTTATCATTCACATAGAGTTATAAACTGGGTGGTTCGAGCCGCCATTTTTTATTTATTTTAATTTTATTTTACTAGGCAAGTCAGTTAAGAACAAATTCTTATTTTCAATGACAGCCTAGGAACAGTGGGTTAACTGCCTGTTCAGGGGCAGAACAATAGATTTGTACCTTGTCAGCTCGGGGATTCAAACTTGCAACCTTTCGGTTACTAGTCCAACGCTCTAACCACTAGGCTACCCTGCCACCCCGATGCTGACAGCCATTGTATATCAGACCTTCTACCACAGTGTAAGGTTCTGTATTTATTTTCTTAATAATCAACCTTGTGTTCTGTTCTTGAACGTAGCCCTGTCTTTCATTTTTGTTCATTGATTTCACCTGTGTTAGTTACTCACCTGGTCTCATCAGCTCCTTATTTAGTTAAGTTCCTTCTGTTTGTGCCTTTGTGAGGTATTGTTCGTTTTGACTCTACTAAGCCTTTTCTTAGCTCGTTTGTGAGAACCAGTTATAGCCTTCAGTCCTAGTTTGATTCACCTGCCTGTTTGCCTACCTGTGTATGACCATTGCCTGCCTGTGACCATGATTCCTGCCTTCTGCAAAGGTGAAATAAACACCTGCCATGCTCTGCGCGTGAATCAACACCTTTATCTCCCTGAGTATTCATTACACATGGGTATGACAAAACATTTATTTTTACTGCTCTAATAACGTTGGTAACCAGTTTATAATAGCAATAAGGCACCTTGAGTTTGTGGTATATGGCCAATATACCACGGCTGAGGGCTGTATTCAGGCACTCCACGCTGCATTGTGCGTAAGAACAGCCCTCAGCCATGGTATATTGGCCATATATCACAGCACCTCGTGCCCTATTGCTTAATTAGAACATTCACATACCATTGGCATGATGGGACTGTTGTCGTTGATATCATTGCCTCTTCCACAAAGAAGACCATGATTGGTTTATTAGAATTCCAATGGCAGATTGGCAGGCTGAGGCCACATGGCTTCATACCAAACACAATCCCCTTCCGAGAAGAATATGCTTCATCTGATGGGAAGGCAACATATGACCATTCTAATGGTTTTTAAAAAAGTGTGATGCACTGAAAAACGTCTGAACCCTTTCTCCGTCTGTGATTGTGGGGAATGGAATTCTCATGGATAAGTAATAATTGATTAACGTTTGGGACCTGGATTGCCAGCTGCTAGGTGTCCAGGGTATTTTCTTAAATACACTGGAATACGATTATGCCTCTCTTTGATCCACATTTCATCAACTCCACATTCACCACAAAAACCCGTCCTTCACTTCTCTCCCCTATTGATGCTGACGCAAGACCAGAAAATAAAGAAAAATACTTTTTTGAGCTGTCAAAAGTTGAAGCTGACTTTGTTCCCAACCCCTTAACTTCAATAGTATTATACGGTCATACCAGGTCATTTAGTCTTGGGTATAATGATGGGCAGTTCCTATGGGACAAGACTATAGTGTATCTGCCAACTAGGATTCCATAATGAGCCAAGGCAGTGGCATCCGCATCCTCCATAAGGCCTTTGAGTTCTGCTTGCCTCAAAGCCTTGATACTGTGAGGAAACAACAGGGGAGACTAGGTCAGGAAAAGTGTCAGTATGACTGGCTTATGTGGCTAGTGTTGTGGGGTTAGCATAGCATAGCACAGTTTAGCTCACAGCACGGGGAGTGCTGGAAAGCATTACTCTGGGAGAGCAGAATGGGGCACCAATGGCACCAGATGAGCAGAGCAGTTGAGTGTGTATGGAGTGCTTGCGTAGTCGTAGATGCCACACTTTCCTATACCTTGACCCATATATTATGTTTCAGGAGCTGAAGCAACTACATTTCTAATGATCCTACATCCTCTTCTTCACCACCATCGTCTTCTCCATTTCTGAGGACTTCATGTCTTTTATATGTTCATTTCTTTCCTTCCTCACTCATTCGGGACCCATTTCCCTAAGCAGCAGTCTGAGTCCACCAGGTGATATTTCACACAGTAAAGATATACTTTTTCTTTTAACATTTGATCTCCATACAATTATCAGTAAATTATAGAAGACTAGTAACTGCACCAATTCAGGGATCTTTTAAGACAAGCCTTTTAAGTTTTGTGGGTCTTTCCGCGAGGGCAGAAATGTCCACACATGAACCCTAGTGTCTCCAACATGATTAAAATACAACCCTTAGGGAGAACAAACTGCAACTACTTGATTAATCTCTCTTTCAATTAGAAAGCAGTGGTTGGGCCATCCTCTTCCTGTGGGTTGCTTCTTCAGGTTTTATATCCACTTGCATACAGGGGTATACGGCATTCTTATAATCTCTGTCCCAAATGGCACTCTAATCCCAATATAGTACACTACTTTTGACCAGCTCTGCTCAGAAGTAGGGCACCATTCATGGAATAGGGTTCCATTTGGGACGCATCCCCTGTGTAGGTTCAATGAAGCCCAAATGTCCCTTGGCAATTATTAGACCCACTAACGACAATGCAATTAAGACCCCAGCCTTCTTGTTCTTCCTCAGAACAACTGAGTAAGCGAAAAAAGTCAACTATGAGCCAGTGTTTTTATTTGCCTTAATTCATAGACTAGAGCCTTAATAAGATATGTCTATGTGCCTTACAGGTAAGTTTGAATTTAATTTGGCTCTGTTCATTTCTCTGTTGAACAGTGCAGAAGATATAGGATTGGGGGTTAATTAACATATATTTACAAATTATACTATTCAAACTAATTTAGTTTTCTGCAAAAATGAATCTCAATTACAAAGGGAAAAGGGAAACCAGAAATGGAAATTTTCTTCAGACATTAAAATGGATGAATGTTGTTTTACGAGGGAATCTTTTCTCTCATTTCATAGACTTTTATTAAAGTTATCCACTAGCCTTTTGCTGGAATGCGAATGAATGACATTTACTGAAGATCACACGACAGAAGCCCGCCCCAAATTATGTATGAATTCACACTGTGCAGCATTTCATAGAAGAAAACAGTGTAAAAACTGCTGAGAGAGGTCATTCCCACATTTCATCTCTGTGATTACTTGACCATGTCAAACCATTAGCTGACATCATGTCATCCCTTCCAAAACATGAAACAGTAGCGGAAAAAGAGAGAAGGAAGGAATTTCATAATGAAAGAGTGTGACAGGAAACAAATATTCAGCCCGTTTTATGGATTCTTCTCAATTAATAAGTAAAAGCTGACAATAGCAACAAAAAGCTAGGAACAATATGTGGTTTGTCTCATTGTGCTCTCAAATGTTATTTTTATAGATTTTCCCCCAGCCTTGTGCAATTACTGACAAAAAACAAATAAATAAACTATTGGATTTAAATGGCAGAATAAAAAATAATCCTGTAACAGCAATGATTGGTGCATTTACCTTATTTGTTGCAGTAATGATACTGTGTTGTATTAATGGTAAAACTTTTTTGTAGATCAAATATCATTGATTGATCGTCAGAGACCGCTGAGTCAAATATATCACAAGTATACATTTTGCAGTACAGCACATAAGTGAATGATTTACATCAGGGGTCTTCAACCTTTTCTTGCCCAGGGACCCCAGGGGCCCCCCTCCCAGGCAACCCAGGGACCCCAGGGACCCCCTCCCAGGCAACCCAGGGACACCCATCATACGTTAGCAAAGACGGACCCCGGGTTGAATATCCCTGATTTATATTCATATTATTCAACCCATGAATACATGTAATTCCATCATTTTCATGGTTCATATTTGGTTAACCCTATTTTTGGCTTATAAATTTGATGACAAACAATATATAGCTTGGAAAATACATGTGAAACGACTACAAATGGAGGGGGAAGTCATGAAATTGATTTGAACTTTTATTCACCAACTGTAGATTTAGTACATGTAAATATAAATACAAGTAGCATAAATCCACAGTCTATTAGATAATATGGTAAAGCATTTCTAAAGATGTCATTATCATGGCACATACATTTCAGTAAATTTTATGCCTTATCTCTAAAATTCTCCCTTTTTATTTGACTAATTTCAGCCACAAACTAATAATCAAAATCTCTTGTTCGCCACAAGCCACCTTCAATGTTGAAATGTAAATAAGTACAGTTGATATCAAAGTATCCAAATTAACATGAAAAGGTTCAAACATGTTGGAACATTTCAACCACTGTGGGTCATTTGCAAAGCCACTATTGTTTTATTCATTGGGCTCTCGCATGAAATATATTTGACATCACGTTCTGTCCCTTATCTTCTATGATCCCAATATAGCTGCCTTGGTAAGATTCAGAGCCAATAATGAACCCAATCACATATTATAATTACTTTCATTTTATATTATTCTAAAAGTAAAATTAGGGATGAATGTTAAAGATATCTGCAAGGTAGATTATATTTTTGTACATTTTGCATATCTAAGGATCAGTATGTCCCCTCTCATACTTTGGGATGAAAGGGGACCTGTAACCTCTGGTCATGTCCTGTACTTTATTGATCTGAGGAGCTTACTGTGACGTTGACTGACTTTAAAGAACTATTTACTGGAGAAAAAAATGTATAACATTAAGGTATTAACACTGACAGTATGAAAGGTCATTCTACTTCTGACAATATTCTGTAAATGTTCATTTAAGTATCATATTTCAAATAATATGATGTAACTAAATAAAATGTAATACCATTTTAATTCATAATAAATCAAGTATTTTCACAGTAGGAAACGACAGTACGGCTGAATCGTAATCATTTTGCCTACATAGCCAACTAATGTTTTTCTACCATTTCTACCGGGTTGTATTTTTTCTGACTCCTCTTATCATTATTCATACTATTCATATTATCCGTGAATATACAACATGATTCGATAATGCAATGAGAAGTTTCTATCTAACACAGAGCAGATCATGTGTTCGTATTCCCGTTTTCGTTCCTTTAGCTCCAACATACACAATGTATTATTCATCCCAGTCTTCTGTAATACAAATGGTCCTAGGATGAGGGACAAATCAGGGTTTTCAAAACGTCCTTGTGGGAAATTGAATAATTTGGGTCTTCAGAGAGAATTGGCACAGGAGTCACTATGGGCCCATGAGAGGGACAAACTATGTTTGTGTGTCACAGGAGTCACTATGGGCCCCTGAGAGGGACAAACTATGTTTGTGTGTCACAGGAGTCACTATGGGCCCCTGAGAGGGACAAACTATGTTTGTGTGTCACAGGAGAAAATCACACGGTTCCATTTGAGACAAACACAATTTCATATTAATGAATAATTGAGACGGTTTAGAACTGAGAGGAGTTGAATGTGACAGATATTTCTTTTACAATGTTAAAACCCATTGTTTTCTTCTAACAAACTGTACCCTATTACTGGTTTTCAATTAGCTTGAATTCTATATCAGGATGAAATACGTGGATGGTAGAGTACAGTCATGATATGCCATTAGATCACTTCTGTGAGTGGGATGAAAACCTTTTCAGCGTAATGTTAATCATATGTGCACTTGGAAGATATGTACCCGTGTATGGGTTTAAATGTCTTTGACCCAATTGAGCACTTATGTTACATCTTTTACCCAAAATTAAAATAAAGAAAAATGCTTCAACATTACGGTAAAAATGAACAATTAAAAACATTTATAGATTTTATATACAACCATTTTAGATCGTGTTTTTGGGGTGGGGGCGAGGTAGGGCTGGGGGGGGTTCTATCCAATTAATTGTTTGCATCTTTTCTAATCTCCCCCATTTTTTTATTTGATTGTTTTCCCAACCCTCTCATCCTTCCCCTGATTGGAGTAAATTAACGGACAACAATACTTCTCCTGCTACTTACAGCTATTATCTCTCACATGTACGGTACATGCAGTTAACTAATTATATATATATTTCTAATTTCCTCTCTCTGCAAGTGCTAGATTTTCACCGACAGCGACCAATGCACCATTTATCTGGCTCTTTACCCTGCGATGTTCACAGATTAACACATATTTCACAGTATAATATAATGTATCTACCTATTGCAGTCCATCCAGCCATTTTACTGTGATGTCATGCAAGAGACTTGAACCTCCCTATTTGTAACATTTCTACCAATATTCCACTAAAAATAAATACTTTATCCAAGAGTGTAATGATATATATATATATTTTTACAGTTTTAATAATTCTGAAATTGTCCTGTATTAACCCCACACTCCTGCACACAGTAGCCTAATTACAATTCACCATCATCTGTCTGACTGTGTCTGTCCCAGTTAACCTGTGTCTCTGTAACAAGGCAGCGGCTCGTTTGTGACATGTGAGAGGAGGGGCCGACGCGGAGCAAAGTGTCTTGGCTGGGGACAGGGAACTGGGACGGGAGAACGTGCGGAGCCCCTTATCCATAATAATGACCCTGGTTCTTCCACATAATTAAAGCTCTGGTGACCCTCTCCTCTCCTGCGTAAAGGCAAAGGGGGATTCATTCCCCACGTCTGTCTCTGGATCCCATCATAGCTAGAGGAGGTTTGGTTGGAAGAAACTTCTTCTGAACGTCTCCAGTCCATTATATATCATTTCAAAACACATCCCAAGTCGAAAAGAGAAAAAAACTTTTCATTTTTAATGACACTTCATGAATTATTCCATTTATTGTATACATGTTCTTTCAAAGGTAGCTGGGAAGCCATGAAAGGTGAGGCTTGAACCGTAAGGAGAGTCTTTTTGCTGCTAAGGAGAACTTAATGTTTGGCAAACCACACCTGTTGAGCACCATGGAAATGAACAGAAAAATGAGTTGAAAACATTAAAGGGTTATTTATGCCTTCAGTGTGAGAGACTACTTTTTTCCCCTTCCCTCTCTTATGTTTTTCTAGTCCTTCTCCCACTTCTCCCACTCCTCCCACTTCTCCCACTCCCACCCAGTCCCAATTTCACTGGTTAACAAGAGGAGACATGAACTCAATACTCATTTACATAGCTACTACCAAAAGCACATAAGCTGACTTTCTTTCAGTTACTTTTTGAACTACGTAATTGGAACGAGTCATAAATAAGAAAGAACACCGTATTGTGGGACAGAATTCCTCTTCACCTGTCTGGCTAACTGCCAGAGGAATTCCTCTTCACCTGTCTGGCTAACTGCCAGAGGAATTTCACTTCAACCATAAAACAGAATTGGAAAATTTCCCCAAAATGTCACACATGGACCAAATGTTGAAATGGTCCATTCACAGTTACACATTCACTTTAGTCTTGAAATGTAATGCCAAATGTCTTCATCTATGAATTCAATGCTGCTGTTGGATATTTTTCTGGTCTGCAAAATGTCCTGAATTTGTATAAAGATGTCAGAGAACAGACGTCGTTGTTTTAGTAGTATCCACAGAGTTTTTAAAACTGTGCTTCAACGCACCAATAAATCAGCACAATCTACCTTCTCTGTTTTTTAAATTGCTGACGTCTTGGAGATAGAATTGAGATATACTGTGCTAATGGCCATACAAAAAAAGAGTAACACATGAGAAATCTATAATACAGCAAAGTTAACAAAAGAGGCATTTGTGGTGAGCTCATGGAGGCAGCAATCTTTTGGCAAGTCCAACATTGCAATATTACTCACTGTTGCATATCCTGGGACTTTAATGGTACACTGGTGGCTCCTTGAAATGCTGCTGTTTATAAACCAATAATGATTATCTTTAATGCATGATTAATTAGTATGTCCTAAGGTACTAATTCCGTATTTTAATGTATTCTTTACACGCTGACTTGATTGCTTGGTTTGTGACCATAATTTTTTTTTTTTTGCGTTAAAAGTTTAAGAACTCTAGACCTCATTAAGGGGTTGAATATGAAAAACATTTTAATTGCAATTCATTATGTATGACAAACGTTTTTTTATTCAACACTAACAAACGCAGCTCATGACATTATGAGGGATGAAGTTGATTGTGGGCCATTCTTACAGTACTATACACTGTGTACAAAACACTGAGTGTTCATTATGAACACCTACTTTTTCCATGAAGTAGACTGACCAGGTGAATCCAAAAGCTATTGATCCCTTATTGAGGTCACCTGTTAAATCCACTTCAATCAGTGTAGATGTTAAAGAAGGATTTAAGTGCCTTTGAAAGGGGTATGGTAGTTGGTGCCAGAAGCACTGGTTTGTGTCAAGAATTGCAACGCTGCTCGGTTTTTCAAGCTCAACAGTTTCCCGTGTGTATGAAGATTTCAACGCCATCCACAGTTGTGTTAAGTTGGCTGGAGATCCCCTTTAGGGGATGAACCATTCTTGATACACACATATTTTGTCTTGCCCATTCACCCTCTGAATGGTACACAAACACAATTAATGTCTCAATTGTATCAAGGCATAAAAATCCTTATTAACCCGTCTCCTCCCTTCATCTACACTGATTGAAGTGGATTTAACAAGTGACATCAATAAGGGATCATAGCTTTCACCTGGATTCACCTGGTCAGTATATGTCATGGAAAAGAGCAGGTTTTCCTAATGTTTTATACACAGCATATATCATGTCTAAACTTTAAATGGAGAGATTGCAGTTTGCATGTCTGACCAATAGGTGTCCCTGCAAACCACATAAATGTTATAAGACGTGTAAGCGGCCAGATTCAATACTGCTAATGATGCTGCTGTTGCTAACACAAATATCACTGTCACTACTACTACTACTACTACTACTACTACTACTACTACTACTCTAGAGATATTAGCAACTACAATGTTGCTCACTAATCAGATGATTTTTTGATAAGATATGCATCTTTATTTCCTGTCTGTTTACTGTCTGTGACAACATTGCAGACATACAAAATGTATACACTAGTAAATTGTTCAGTACAAGCACACATGACCAAAATAGTAAATCATCTCATTGTTCAATTTGATTTCTTAGTTTGATATTGTTTGATAATGGACAGCGTATACATTACTATAGTTGAAGATTTTATTTTGTTCTTCTCATTTATGTAAGACTATTTGTTGACATGTTCTCAGACATGTTAAACACTATGTATTCTATGGGCACCCCTTGTGTACTCCAAAATGCAAATGGTGGCGGTGCCTCCAAAGTCCCACAGGCAAGGGATGCATACATATGTGTTTAATAAACACACACAAATGAGATAACAAGGTAGTACTGAGTAGAAGGCCTTTGCAGGTCTTTGATAGCAAACTAGTAAATGCTACAGAGGATTCTAATAGGTTGGCCTTTTTCAGTCTGTTGTTGGTATACCATCTGGCCCGTGTTGCGACCACATCCCTTAGGCTGGCAAATAATGACTCTCTCTCTCTCTCTCTCTCTCTCTCTCTCTCTCTCTCTCTCTCTCTCTCTCTCTCTCTCTCTCTCTCTCTCTCTCTAATCCTTACTCACCCCAACCTGCTATGGCCTCATGGTGCTTGGGGGGTGGATGTGTGTCACCTCCCTTCTCTTCCTTTCTCTTTCGCTCAGTCTACCTCTGCAGTTCATCTCTAAGAGAGAGAGAGAGAGAGCGAGAGAGAGCGAGAGAGAGCGAGAGAGAGCGAGAGAGAGCGAGAGAGAGAGAAAGAGAGAGGGGGGGAGAGGGAAGGAGAGAAAGAGAGAGGGACATAGGGAGGGAGAGAGGGGGGGGGTGGGAGAGAGAGGGAGGGAGAGAAAGAGAGAGGGACATAGGGAGGGAGAGAGAGAGACAAAGAGAGCGAGAGAGAGGGAGGGAGAGAGAGAGGGAGGGGAGAGAGAGAGAGGGGAGAGAGAGAGAGAGAGAGAGAGAGAGAGAGAGAGAGAGAGAGAGAGAGAGAGAGAAGGAGGGGGCAGAGAGAAAGAGCTAGGCTTGTGGGATAAAAGGCAACAGGGGTAGAACCCCCTCCATCATCCTGCCCTCCAGGAGGCCCAGAGAATGAAGGATGAACAGAGGGATGAATGGAGGGATGAACGGAGGGATGCATGGAGGGATGAGAGGCCTGGCAGGGTGATGGAGATGTGAGGCACATTTAGATGTATCTTTTGCTGGTTAAAAAGCTGTTGACATTTTTCCTCCCTGTCTCTCTCTTTCTCTCCCCTTTTGTTGCCTTTGGAGAGAAAATGCATGCAAATATTGGCACACCATGCATTCAAAACAGGGGAAAGGCATATTCACAATGTCAGGCTGGTTATTATTTTACACGGGGGCTCTTTTGAAACCAAAACAGCTGGAAAGAGCATGTGTCTCCCACAAGGTAATGTATGTTGTGTTGCATACTGTCACCGGTAGGGATCCAGTAGAGCATCCATCTATGCACCACTGCCAAACTGTGGCATTACCAGGGAGTTCTGTTCTACACCTGGCACAGGAATACAAACCAGGTTTACCACATGACGTCTCCTGTGATATGCTGTGATCGACTGGGAAACGAAGCGTGTTAAAGGGTTGATGCATCCAAATTAACCTCTTCCCATGGTTCCATTTCCCCCTCACTCCCCCCTTCCTCTCTTCTCTCTTTCTATCCAGTATTTCCCCACTTTACGGAATTTGCTGAAACACAACATCTGTGTTGTCACGCTGGGGTGGAGGAGGGATATGGAGAGTCAGAGACTCTTTTTCCTGGAGCGCCAGTCCTCGCTCTGATCCAGGCAGAGCTGAGGCACGGCTCGCCCCAGGGAAGGCTCCAGGGCCTGGGTCAGCCATATGGCGGCAGAAGCCCCCGGTCCCGGAGGGTCCAGCCCAGCACAGATAAGCTGGTTCAGCTTCAGCTACTTCCTGCATGACCAGGGCCCGGGCCTGGGCTGTAGCAACGAGCAGGTACAGGGGGGCAGCAAGCAGGTGCTCTGAGGGGGAGAAAGAATTGTAAATGGTTTCATCCATGGAATCTTGTAACACTAAGGGAAACAACACATATAGAATCTGCTGAATCCCAGTGGTGTACAGTAACACCAACCCTGTATGATCGATTGTCATTCCACTGTAGCTGTTTTTGTGTATTCTTTCTGTGATACTCCTGCACTGCCTGGTGAATTCTCAGGTATCTCCTGGGTTGTGTTCATTAGGGCACAATGTAGCACCTTTTTTTAAAAACAAGTGGGTTTTTTATTCGACAAGTCCCGCTATTACCTTGTTGTTTCACTGCATTTTCTTCCATTTTGTGCCTTTGCTTTCCATTAATAGCAGAAATGCGGAGAGCACTGAGGTCACATCTGAGGGATGTCTTTTGGGAATCATCCTCTTTGTGTCTTATAAGCCTATCTGGGCTGTGGTTAGTGTCTACATTACATGGGAAATATGGCAATAGTTGCCTGAACTCTAGACACATTGGCGAATTGGAAATATATTAAAACGGGCACCAGAGAAGCGTTATTGCAATGTCGCCATATCAGGTAGTTTCTCTGCTGTGTGACAAATCTAATAACGCAAGAGACGGTATAGGATCACTATCATAACTGGGCCTTTGACTGATTCTGGTTTGGAATGTGCAATTTTTCAGCAGCAGAACAATACTCTGTCCTCCATAGTCGTGGGAAGTAAGGGTGCTAAGGGTGCTGCAGCAGCCCCTGAAAAATCTGAAGAAAAAACTTTTGACATCCCCATTGTTGCACCTGAATATAGTTTTTAAAACAGGCTTGGATCCTGCCACCGGTTTAGGTGTTTAATGCAACAAAAGCCAAGGCCCACAGGACCTCACCGTTGCTGGGCTTCTATTACACAGAAACAGACAGACCATTTATCTGCTCCAAGCCAGGTACATTGGTACACAATTCTCCTCTGACAGAACGGACTGTACCATTCTCCTCTGACAGAACGGACTGTACTATTCCCCTCTGACAGAACGGACTGTACCATTCTCCTCTGACTGAACGGACAGTACCATTCTCCTCTGACTGAACGGACTGTACTATTCCCCTCTGACAGAACGGACTGTACCATTCTCCTCTGACAGAACGGACTGTACCATTCTCCTCTGACTGAACGGACTGTACCATTCTCCTCTGACTGAACGGACTGTACCATTCTCCTCTGACAGAACGGACTGTACCATTCTCCTCTGACTGAACGGACTGTACCATTCTCCTCTGACTGAACGGACTGTACCATTCTCCTCTGACTGAACGGACTGTACCATTCTCCTCTGACTGAACGGACTGTACCATTCTCCTCTGACTGAACGGACTGTACCATTCTCCTCTGACAGAACGGACTGTACCATTCTCCTCTGACAGAACGGACTGTACCATTCTCCTCTGACAGAACGGACTGTACCATTCTCCCTTGACAGAACGTATCGTTCCATTTTTTATTTTTTTATTTCACCTTTATTTAACCAGGTAGGCAAGTTGAGAACAAGTTCTCATTTACAATTGCGACCTGGCCAAGATAAAGCAAAGCAGTTCGACACATACAACAACACAGAGTTACACATGGAGTAAAACAAACATACAGTCAATAATACAGTAGAAACAAGTCTATATACGATGTGAGCAAATGAGGTGAGATAAGGGAGGTAAAGGCAAAAAAAGGCCATGGTGGCAAAGTAAATACAATATAGCAAGTAAAACACTGGAATGGTAGATTTGCAGTGGAAGAATGTGCAAAGTAGAAATAAAAATAATAGGGTGCAAAAGGAGCTAAATAAATAAATAAATAAAATAAAATAAATTCAGTAGGGAAAGAGGTAGTTGTTTGGGCTAAATTATAGGTGGTCTATGTACAGGTGCAGTAATCTGTGAGCTGCTCTGACAGCTGGTGCTTAAAGCTAGTGAGGGAGATAAGTGTTTCCAGTTCCAGAGATTTTTGTAGTTCATTCCAGTCATTGGCAGCAGAGAACTGGAAGGAGAGGCGGCCAAAGAAATAATTTGTTTTGGGGGTGACCAGAGAGATATACCTGCTGGAGCGCGTGCTACAGGTGGGTGATGCTATGGTGACCAGCGAGCTGAGATAAGGGGGGACTTTACCTAGCAGGATAGATATAGGTCTGTAGCAGTTTGGGTCATTCCCCCCTTTGATGGGGGGGACACCTAGGTATTTGATTGGAAAGCAGCTGCGGTCATCCCCCCCTTCAAAGGGGGGGACACCCTTGACCCAAACTGCTACAGACCTATATCTATCCTACCCTTCCTTTCTTTTCTTTTTTTTCTTCTTTTTCTTTTTTTCTTTTACCCCTTTTTCTCCCCAATTTCATGGTATCCAATTTCGGCAGAAAATTTTAGAAAGAAAGGGTCCAGATTGTCTAGCCCGGCTGATTTGTAGGGGTCCAGATTTTGCAGCTCTTTCGGAACATCAGCTGACTGGATTTGGGAGAAGGAGAAATGGGGAAGGCTTGGGAGAGTTGCTGTGGGGGGTGATGTGCTGTTGACGGGGGTAGGGATAGCCAGGTGGAAAGCATGGCCAACCGTAGAAAAATGCTTGTTGAAATTCTCAATTATAGTGGATTTATCAGTGGTGACAGTGTTTCCTATCTTCAGTGCAGTGGGCAGCTGGGAGGAGGTGTTCTTATTCTCCATGGACTTTACAGTGTCCCAGAACTTTTTTGAGTTAGTGTTGCAGGAAGCAAATTTCTGCTTGAAAAAGCTAGCCTTGGCTTTTCTAACTGCCTGTGTATATTGGTTTCTAGCTTCCCTGAAAAGCTGCATATCACGGGGGCTGTTCGATGCTAATGCGGAACGCCATAGGATGTTTTTGTGTTGGTTAGGGGCAGTCAGGTCTGGGGAGAACCAAGGGCTATATCTGTTCCTGGTTCTAAATTTCTTGAATGGGGCATGCTTATTTAACCAGGCATCCTCTACTGACGGGATGAGATCAATATTCTTCCAGGATACCCCGGCCAGGTCGATTAGAAAGGCCTGCTCGCTGAAGTGTTTCAGGGAGCGTTTGACAGTGATGAGTGGAGGTCGTTTGACTGCTGACCCATTACGGATGCAGGCAATGAGGCAGTGATCGCTGAGATCTTGGTTGAAGACAGCAGAGGTGTATTTAGAGGGCAAGTTGGTTAGGATGATATCTATGAGGGTGACCGTGTTTCCGGGCTTTGGGGAGGTACCTGGTAGGTTCATTGATAATTTGTGTGAGATTGAGGGCATCAAGCTTAGATTGTAGGATGGCTGGGGTGTTAAGTATGTTCCAGTTTAGGTCGCCTAGCAGCATGAGCTCTGAAGATAGATGGGGGGCTTTGACAGAATGGACCGTACCATTCTCCACTGAGAGAACGGACCGTACCATTCTCATCTGACAGACCGGACCGCACCATTTTTCTCTGGCTGAACGGACCATACCATTTTTTTTCACCTTTATTTAACCAGGTAGGCTAGTTGAGAACAAGTTATCATTTGCAACTGCGACCTGGATTCTCCTCTGACTGAACAGACTGTACCATTCTCCTCTGACTGAACGGACTGTACCATTCTCCTCTGACAGAATGGACTGTACTATTCTCCCTTCACAGAACTTATCGTAACATTCTCCTGTGACTGAACGGACTGAACTTTTATCCTCTGAGAGAACGGACCGTACCATTCTCATCTGACAGACCGGACTGTACCACTTTCCTCTGGCAGAACGGACCATACCATTCTCCTCTGACTGAACAGACTGTACCATTCTCCTCTGACAGAATGGACTGTACCATTCTCCTCTGACAGAATGGACTGTACCATTCTCCTCTGACAAAACGGATTGTACCATTCTCCCTTGACAGAACATATTGTACCATTCTCCTCTGACAGAATGGACTGGACCATTCTCTTCTGACTGAATGGACTGTACCATTCTCATCTGACTCAACGGACTGAACCTTTATCCTCTGGCAGAATGGACCGTACCATTCTCCCCTGCTAGAATGGATCGTATCATTCTCCTCTGGCAGAATGGACCATACCATTCTCCTCTGACTGAACGGACTGTACCATTCTCCTCTGACTGAACGGACAGTACCATTCTCCTCTGACAGAACGGACTGTACCATTCTCCTCTGACAGAACGGACTGTACCATTCTCCTCTGACAGAACGGACTGTACCATTCTCCCTTGACAGAACGTATCGTTCCATTTTTTATTTTTTTATTTCACCTTTATTTAACCAGGTAGGCAAGTTGAGAACAAGTTCTCATTTACAATTGCGACCTGGCCAAGATAAAGCAAAGCAGTTCGACACATACAACAACACAGAGTTACACATGGAGTAAAACAAACATACAGTCAATAATACAGTAGAAACAAGTCTATATACGATGTGAGCAAATGAGGTGAGATAAGGGAGGTAAAGGCAAAAAAGGCCATGGTGGCAAAGTAAATACAATATAGCAAGTAAAACACTGGAATGGTAGATTTGCAGTGGAAGAATGTGCAAAGTAGAAATAAAAATAATGGGGAGCAAAAGGAGCTAAATAAATAAATAAATAAAATAAAATAAATTCAGTAGGGAAAGAGGTAGTTGTTTGGGCTAAATTATAGGTGGTCTATGTACAGGTGCAGTAATCTGTGAGCTGCTCTGACAGCTGGTGCTTAAAGCTAGTGAGGGAGATAAGTGTTTCCAGTTCCAGAGATTTTTGTAGTTCATTCCAGTCATTGGCAGCAGAGAACTGGAAGGAGAGGCGGCCAAAGAAATAATTTGTTTTGGGGGTGACCAGAGAGATATACCTGCTGGAGCGCGTGCTACAGGTGGGTGATGCTATGGTGACCAGCGAGCTGAGATAAGGGGGGACTTTACCTAGCAGGATAGATATAGGTCTGTAGCAGTTTGGGTCATTCCCCCCTTTGATGGGGGGGACACCTAGGTATTTGATTGGAAAGCAGCTGCGGTCATCCCCCCCTTCAAAGGGGGGGACACCCTTGACCCAAACTGCTACAGACCTATATCTATCCTACCCTTCCTTTCTTTTCTTTTTTTTCTTCTTTTTCTTTTTTTCTTTTACCCCTTTTTCTCCCCAATTTCGTGGTATCCAATTTTAGAAAGAAAGGGTCCAGATTGTCTAGCCCGGCTGATTTGTAGGGGTCCAGATTTTGCAGCTCTTTCGGAACATCAGCTGACTGGATTTGGGAGAAGGAGAAATGGGGAAGGCTTGGGAGAGTTGCTGTGGGGGGTGATGTGCTGTTGACGGGGGTAGGGATAGCCAGGTGGAAAGCATGGCCAACCGTAGAAAAATGCTTGTTGAAATTCTCAATTATAGTGGATTTATCAGTGGTGACAGTGTTTCCTATCTTCAGTGCAGTGGGCAGCTGGGAGGAGGTGTTCTTATTCTCCATGGACTTTACAGTGTCCCAGAACTTTTTGAGTTAGTGTTGCAGGAAGCAAATTTCTGCTTGAAAAAGCTAGCCTTGGCTTTTCTAACTGCCTGTGTATATTGGTTTCTAGCTTCCTGAAAAGCTGCATATCACGGGGGCTGTTCGATGCTAATGCGGAACGCCATAGGATGTTTTTGTGTTGGTTAGGGGCAGTCAGGTCTGGGGAGAACCAAGGGCTATATCTGTTCCTGGTTCTAAATTTCTTGAATGGGGCATGCTTATTTAACCAGGCATCCTCTACTGACGGGATGAGATCAATATTCTTCCAGGATACCCCGGCCAGGTCGATTAGAAAGGCCTGCTCGCTGAAGTGTTTCAGGGAGCGTTTGACAGTGATGAGTGGAGGTCGTTTGACTGCTGACCCATTACGGATGCAGGCAATGAGGCAGTGATCGCTGAGATCTTGGTTGAAGACAGCAGAGGTGTATTTAGAGGGCAAGTTGGTTAGGATGATATCTATGAGGGTGACCGTGTTTCCGGGCTTTGGGGAGGTACCTGGTAGGTTCATTGATAATTTGTGTGAGATTGAGGGCATCAAGCTTAGATTGTAGGATGGCTGGGGTGTTAAGTATGTTCCAGTTTAGGTCGCCTAGCAGCATGAGCTCTGAAGATAGATGGGGGGCTTTGACAGAATGGACCGTACCATTCTCCACTGAGAGAACGGACCGTACCATTCTCATCTGACAGACCGGACCGCACCATTTTTCTCTGGCTGAACGGACCATACCATTTTTTTTCACCTTTATTTAACCAGGTAGGCTAGTTGAGAACAAGTTATCATTTGCAACTGCGACCTGGATTCTCCTCTGACTGAACAGACTGTACCATTCTCCTCTTGAACGGACTGTACCATTCTCCTCTGACAGAATGGACTGTACTATTCTCCCTTCCAGAACTTTCTAACATTCTCCTGTGACTGAACGGACTGAACTTTTAGGACCTACCATTCTCATCTGAGAACCGGACTGTACCACTTTCCTCTGCAGAACGGACCATACCATTCTCCTCTGACTGAACAGACTGTACCATTCTCCTCTGACAGAATGGACTGTACCATTCTCCTCTGACAGAATGGACAGACAAAACGGATTGTACCATTCTCCTTGACCTGTACCATTCTCCTCTGACAGAATGGACTGGACCATTCTCTTCTGACTGAATGGACTGTACCATTCTCATCTGACTCAACGGACTGAACCTTTATCCTCTGGCAGAATGGACCGTACCATTCTCCCCTGCTAGAATGGATCGTATCATTCTCCTCTGGCAGAATGGACCATACCATTCTCCTCTGACTGAACGGACTGTACCATTCTCCTCTGACTGAACGGACAGTACCATTCTCCTCTGACAGAACGGACTGTACCATTCTCCTCTGACAGAACGGACTGTACCATTCTCCTCTGACAGAACGGACTGTACCATTCTCCCTTGACAGAACGTATCGTTCCATTTTTATTTTTTATTTCACCTTTATTTAACCAGGTAGGCAAGTTGAGAACAAGTTCTCATTTACAATTGCGACCTGGCCAAGATAAAGCAAAGCAGTTCGACACATACAACAACACAGAGTTACACATGGAGTAAAACAAACATACAGTCAATAATACAGTAGAAACAAGTCTATATACGATGTGAGCAAATGAGGTGAGATAAGGAGGTAAAGGCAAAAAAAAGGCCATGGTGGCAAAGTAAATACAATATAGCAAGTAAAACACTGGAATGGTAGATTTGCAGTGGAAGAATGTGCAAAGTAGAAATAAAAATAATAGGGTGCAAAAGGAGCTAAATAAATAAATAAATAAAATAAAATAAATTCAGTAGGGAAAGAGGTAGTTGTTTGGGCTAAATTATAGGTGGTCTATGTACAGGTGCAGTAATCTGTGAGCTGCTCTGACAGCTGGTGCTTAAAGCTAGTGAGGGAGATAAGTGTTTCCAGTTCCAGAGATTTTTGTAGTTCATTCCAGTCATTGGCAGCAGAGAACTGGAAGGAGGCGGCCAAAGAAATAATTTGTTTTGGGGGTGACCAGAGATATACCTGCTGGAGCGCGTGCTACAGGTGGGTGATGCTATGGTGACCAGCGAGCTGAGATAAGGGGGACTTTACCTAGCAGGATAGATATAGGTCTGTAGCAGTTTGGGTCATTCCCCCCTTTGATGGGGGGGACACCTAGGTATTTGATTGGAAAGCAGCTGCGGTCATCCCCCCCTTCAAAGGGGGGGACACCCTTGACCCAAACTGCTACAGACCTATATCTATCCTACCCTTCCTTTCTTTTCTTTTTTTTCTTCTTTTTCTTTTTTTCTTTTACCCCTTTTTCTCCCCAATTTCGTGGTATCCAATTTTAGAAAGAAAGGGTCCAGATTGTCTAGCCCGGCTGATTTGTAGGGGTCCAGATTTTGCAGCTCTTCCCGGAACATCAGCTGACTGGATTTGGGAGAAGGAGAAATGGGGAAGGCTTGGGAGAGTTGCTGTGGGGGTGATGTGCTGTTGACGGGGTAGGGATAGCCAGGTGGAAAGCATGGCCAACCGTAGAAAAATGCTTGTTGAAATTCTCAATTATAGTGGATTTATCAGTGGTGACAGTGTTTCCTATCTTCAGTGCAGTGGGCAGCTGGGAGGAGGTGTTCTTATTCTCCATGGACTTTACAGTGTCCCAGAACTTTTTGAGTTAGTGTTGCAGGAAGCAAATTTCTGCTTGAAAAAGCTAGCCTTGGCTTTTCTAACTGCCTGTGTATATTGGTTTCTAGCTTCCCTGAAAAGCTGCATATCACGGGGGCTGTTCGATGCTAATGCGGAACGCCATAGGATGTTTTGTGTTGGTTAGGGGGCAGTCAGGTCTGGGGAGAACCAAGGGCTATATCTGTTCCTGGTTCTAAATTTCTTGAATGGGGCATGCTTATTTAACCAGGCATCCTCTACTGACGGGATGAGATCAATATTCTTCCAGGATACCCCGGCCAGGTCGATTAGAAAGGCCTGCTCGCTGAAGTGTTTCAGGGAGCGTTTGACAGTGATGAGTGGAGGTCGTTTGACTGCTGACCCATTACGGATGCAGGCAATGAGGCAGTGATCGCTGAGATCTTGGTTGAAGACAGCAGAGGTGTATTTAGAGGGCAAGTTGGTTAGGATGATATCTATGAGGGTGACCGTGTTTCCGGGCTTTGGGGAGGTACCTGGTAGGTTCATTGATAATTTGTGTGAGATTGAGGGCATCAAGCTTAGATTGTAGGATGGCTGGGGTGTTAAGTATGTTCCAGTTTAGGTCGCCTAGCAGCATGAGCTCTGAAGATAGATGGGGGGCTTTGACAGAATGGACCGTACCATTCTCCACTGAGAGAACGGACCGTACCATTCTCATCTGACAGACCGGACCGCACCATTTTTCTCTGGCTGAACGGACCATACCATTTTTTTTCACCTTTATTTAACCAGGTAGGCTAGTTGAGAACAAGTTATCATTTGCAACTGCGACCTGGATTCTCCTCTGACTGAACAGACTGTACCATT
>NW_026276993.1:0-668 GCF_023373465.1 Oncorhynchus keta
TGGGTTCAGCTGGAGCTGACACATCACATACAGGTATAGATAGGCCTGTCTGGGTTCAGCTGTAGCTCACACATCACATACAGGTATAGATAGTCCTGTCTGGGTTCAGCTGGAGCTGACACATCACATACAGGTATAGATAGGCCTGTCTGGGTTCAGCTGGAGCTGACACATTCAGGTATAGATAGGCCTGTCTGGGAGCTAGACACACACATCACATACAGGTATAGATAGGCCTGTCTGGGTTCAGCTGTAGCTGACACATCACATACAGGTATAGATAGGCCTGTCTGGGTTCAGCTGTGAGCTCACACATCACATACAGGTATAGATAGTCCTGTCTGGGTTCAGCTGGAGCTGACACATCACATACAGGTATAGATAGGCCTGTCTGGGTTCAGCTGTAGCTCACACATCACATACAGGTATAGATAGTCCTGTCTGGGTTCAGCTGGAGCTGACACATCACATACAGGTATAGATAGGCCTGTCTGGGTTCAGCTGGAGCTGACACATCACATACAGGTATAGATAGGCCTGTCTGGGTTCAGCTGGAGCACACACATCACATACAGGTATAGATAGGCCTGTCTGGGTTCAGCTTGAGCTGACACGTCACCTCTCTACCACAGCCCTGGTTCTGTGAGCCTCTCTACCACAGCCCTGGC
>NW_026276994.1:0-3559 GCF_023373465.1 Oncorhynchus keta
CTGTTTGTTTGGCAAGGCAGAGAGATACAGACCAACTCTGCTGCGCTGTTTGTTTGCAAGGCAGAGAGACACAGACCAACTCTGCTGCTGCCTGTTTGTTGCAAGGCAGAGACACAGACCAACTCTGCTGCTGCTGTTTGTTTGCAAGGCAGAGAGACACAGACCAACTCTGCTGCTGCCTGTTTGTTTGTAAGGCAGAGAGCACAGACCAACTCTGCTGCTGCCTGTTTGTTTGCAAGGCAGAGAGACACAGACCAACTCTGCTGCTGCCTGTTTGTTTGCAAGGCAGAGAGACACAGACCAACTCTGGCTGCCTGTTTGTTTGCAAGGCAGAGAGCACAGACCAACTCTGCTGCTGCCTGTTTGTTTGCAAGGCAGAGAGACACAGACCAACTCTGCTGCTGCCTGGTTTGTTTGCAAGGCAGAGAGCACAGACCAACCCTGCCTGCCTGTTTGTTTCGCAAGGCAGGGAGACACAGACCAACTCTGCTGCCGCCTGTTTGTTTCGCAAGGCAGAGAGACACAGACCAACTCTGCTGCCGCCTGTTTGTTTGCAAGGCAGAGAGACACAGACCAACTCTGCTGCTGCCTGTTTGTTTGCAAGGCAGAGAGACACAGACCAACTCTGCTGCCTGTTTGTTTGCAAGGCAGAGAGACACAGACCAACTCTGCTTGCCTGTTTGTTTGCAAAGGCAGAGAGACACAGACCAACTCTGCTGCTGCCTGTTTGTTTGCAAGGCAGAGAGACACAGACCAACTCTCGCTGCTGCTGTTTGTTTGCAAGGCAGAGAGACACAGACCAACTCTGCTGCTGCCTGTTTGTTTGCAAGGCAGAGAGACACAGACCAACTCTGCTGCCTGTTTGTTTGCAAGGCAGAGAGACACAGACCAACTCTGCTGCTGCCTGTTTGTTTGCAAGGCAGAGAGACACAGACCAACTCTGCTGCCTGCTTGTTTGCAAGGCAGAGACACAGACCAACTCTGCTGCTGCCTGTTTGTTTGCAAGGCAGAGAGACACAGACCAACTCTGCTGCCGCCTGTTTGTTTGCAAGGCAGAGAGACACAGACCAACTCTGCTGCTGCCTGTTTGTTTGCAAGGCAGAGAGCACAGACCAACTCTGCTGCTGCCTGTTTGTTTGCAAGGCAGAGAGACACAGACCAACTCTGCTGCCCTGTTTGTTTGCAAGGCAGAGAGACACAGACCAACTCTGCTGCTGCCTGTTTGTTTGCAAGGCAGAGAGCACAGACCAACTCTGCTGCTGCCTGTTTGTTTGCAAGGCAGAGAGACACAGACCAACTCTGCTGCTGCCTGTTTGTTTAGCAAGGCAGAGAGACACAGACCAACTCTGCTGCTGCCTGTTTGTTTGCAAGGCAGAGAGACACAGACCAACTCTGCTGCTGTCTGTTTGTTTGCAAGGCAGAGAGACACAGACCAACTCTGCTGCCGCCTGTTTGTTTGCAAGGCAGAGAGACACAGACCAACTCTGCTGCTGCCTGTTTGTTTGCAAGGCAGAGAGACACAGACCAACTCTGCTGCCGCCTGTTTGTTTGCAAGGCAGAGAGACACAGACCAACTCTGCTGCCTGTTTGTTTGCAAGGCAGAGAGACACAGATCAACTCTGCTGCCGCCTGTTTGTTTGCAAGGCAGAGAGACACAGCCAAACTCTGCTGCAGCCTGTTTGTTTGCAAGGCAGAGAGACACAGACCAACTCTGCTGCCGCCTGTTTGTTTGCAAGGCAGAGAGACACAGACCAACTCTGCTGCCGCCTGTTTGTTTGCAAGGCAGAGAGACACAGACCAACTCTGCTGCCGCCTGTTTGTTTGCAAGGCAGAGAGACACTGAACCAACTCTGCTGCCGCCTGTTTGTTTGCAAGGCAGAGAGACACAGACCAACTCTGCTGCTGCCTGTTTGTTTGCAAGGCAGAGAGACACAGACCAACTCTGCTGCTGCCTGTTTGTTTGCAAGGCAGAGAGACACAGACCAACTCTGCTGCTGCCTGTTTGTTTGCAAGGCAGAGAGCACAGACCAACTCTGCTGCCGCCTGTTTGTTTAGCAAGGCAGAGAGACACAGACCAACTCTGCTGCCGCCTGTTTGTTTGCAAGGCAGAGAGACACAGACCAACTCTGCTGCCGCCTGTTTGTTTGCAAGGCAGAGAGCACAGACCAACTCTGCTGCTGCCTGTTTGTTTGCAAGGCAGAGAGACACAGACCAACTCTGCTGCTGCCTGTTTGTTTGCAAGGCAGAGAGACACAGACCAACTCTGCTGCTGCCTGTTTGTTTGCAAGGCAGAGAGACACAGACCAACTCTGCTGCCGCCTGTTTGTTTGCAAGGCAGAGGACACAGACCAACTCTGCTGCCTGTTTGTTTGCAAGGCAGAGAGACTACAGACCAACTCTGCTGCTGCCTGTTTGTTTGCAAGGCAGAGAGACACAGACCAACTCTGCTGCTGCCTGTTTGTTTGCAAGGCAGAGAGACACAGACCAACTCTGCTGCTGTCTGTTTGTTTGCAAGGCAGAGAGACACAGACCAACTCTGCTGCTGCCTGTTTGTTTGCAAGGCAGAGACACAGACCAACTCTGCTGCCGCCTGTTTGTTTGCAAGGCAGAGAGACACAGACCAACTCTGCTGCTGCCTGTTTGTTTGCAAGGCAGAGGACACCAGACCAACTCTGCTGCCGCCTGTTTGTTTGCAAGGCAGAGAGACACAGACCAACTCTGCTGCTGCCTGTTTGTTTGCAAGGCAGAGAGACACAGACCAACTCTGCTGCTGCCTGTTTGTTTGCAAGGCAGAGAGACACAGACCAACTCTGCTGCTGCCTGTTTGTTTGCAAGGCAGAGAGACACAGACCAACTCTGCTGCTGCCTGTTTGTTTCTGCAAGGCAGAGAGCACAGACCAACTCTGCTGCTGCCTGTTTGTTTGCAAGGGACAGAGACACAGACCAACTCTGCTGCCGCTGTTTGTTTGCAGGCAGAGAGACACAGACCAACTCTGCTGCTGCCTGTTTGTTTGCAAGGCAGAGAGACACAGACCAACTCTGCTGCCGCCTGTTTGTTTGCAAGGCAGAGAGACACAGACCAACCGCTCTGCATGCCTGCTCTGTTTGTTTGCAAGGCAGAGAGACACAGACCAACTCTGCTGCTGCCTGTTTGTTTGCAAGGCAGAGAGACCAGACCAACTCTGCTGCCGCCTGTTTGTTTGCAAGGCAGAGACACAGACCAACTCTGCTGCTGCCTGTTTGTTTGCAAGGCAGAGAGACACAGACCAACTCTGCTGCTGCCTGTTTGTTTGCAAGGCAGAGAGACACAGACCAACTCTGCTGCCGCCTGTTTGTTTGCAAGGCAGAGATACACAGACCAACTCTGCTGCTGCCCGTTTGTTTGCAAGGCAGAGAGACACAGACCAACTCTGCTGCTGCCTGTTGTTGTTTGCAAGGCAGAGAGACACAGACCAACTCTGCTGCTGCCTGTTTGTTTGCAAGGCAGAGAGACACAGACCAACTCTGCTGCTGCCTGTTTGTTTGCAAGCGCAGAGAGACACAGACCAACTCTGCTGCC
>NW_026276995.1:0-91740 GCF_023373465.1 Oncorhynchus keta
CGTCTTGTGTCGGCCGGCCGCACAACAACCTGCCCGCTTGACCCTATCCCCTCCTCTCTTCTCGAGACCATTTCCGGAGACCTTCTCCCTACCTCACCTCGCTCATCAACTCATCCCTGACCGCTGGCTACGCCCTTCCGTCTTCAGAGAGCGAGAGTTGCACCCCTTCTGAAAAACCTACACTCGATCCCTCCGATGTCAACAACTACAGACCCGTATCCCTTCTTTCTTTTCTCTCCAAAACTCTTGAACGTGCCGTCCTTGGCCAGCTCTACCGCTATCTCTCTCAGAATGACCTTCTTGATCCAAATCAGTCAGGTTTCAAGACTAGTCATTCAACTGAGACTGCTCTTCTCTGCATCACGGAGGCGCTCCGCACTGCTAAAGCTAACTCTCTCTCCTCTGCTCATCCTTCTAGACCTATCGGCTGCCTTCGATACTGTGAACCATCAGATCCTCCTCTCCACCCTCTCCGAGTTGGGCATCTCCCGGCGCGGCCCACGCTTGGATTGCGTCCTACCTGACAGGTCGCTCCTACCAGGTGGCGTGGCGAGAATCTGTCTCCTCACCACGCGCTCTCACCACTGGTGTCCCCAGGGCTCTGTTCTAGGCCCTCTCCTATTCTCGCTATACACCAAGTCACTTGGCTCTGTCATAACCTCACATGGTCTCTCCTATCATTGCTATGCAGACGACACACAATTAATCTTCTCCTTTCCCCCTTCTGATGACCAGGTGGCGAATCGCATCTCTGCATGTCTGGCAGACATATCAGTGTGGATGACGGATCACCACCTCAAGCTGAACTCGGCAAGACGGAGCTGCTCTTCCTCCCGGGGAAGGACTGCCCGTTCCATGATCTCGCCATCACGGTTGACAACTCCATTGTGTCCTCCTCCCCCAGAGCGCTAAGAACCTTGGCGTGATCCTGGACAACACCCTGTCGTTCTCAACTAACATCAAGGCGGTGGCCCGTTCCTGTAGGTTCATGCTCTACAACATCCGCAGAGTACGACCCTGCCTCACACAGGAAGCGGCGCAGGTCCTAATCCAGGCACTTGTCATCTCCCGTCTGGATTACTGCAACTCGCTGTTGGCTGGGCTCCCTGCCTGTGCCATTAAACCCCTACAACTCATCCAGAACGCCGCAGCCCGTCTGGTGTTCAACCTTCCCAAGTTCTCTCACGTCACCCGCTCCTCCGCTCTCTCCACTGGCTTCCAGTTGAAGCTCGCATCCGCTACAAGACCATGGTGCTTGCCACGGAGCTGTGAGGGGAACGGCACCTCAGTACCTCCAGGCTCTGATCAGGCCCTACACCCAAACAAGGGCACTGCGTTCATCCACCTCTGGCCTGCTCGCCTCCCTACCACTGAGGAAGTACAGTTCCCACTCAGCCCAGTCAAAACTGTTCGCTGCTCTGGCCCCCCAATGGTGGAACAAACTCCCTCACGACGCCAGGACAGCGGAGTCAATCACCACCTTCCGGAGACACCTGAAACCCCACCTCTTTAAGGAATACCTAGGATAGGATAAGTAATCCTTCTCACCCCCCTTAAAAGTTTTAGATGCACTATTGTAAAATGGCTGTTCCACTGGATGTCATAAGGTGAATGCACTAATTTGTAAGTCGCTCTGGATAAGAGCGTCTGCTAAATGACTTAAATGTAAATGTTACCCAGAGATGACGTCGGCCACATTGGACCTTTAAACAAGGTAGAAAGAAACAGATCTTACCTTAAACTCAACTGGAGGGTAGACTCCTGTCTTCTCTTTGACTAGTTTCTCTCCTCTTTCTCTCTCCCGCTGTCTGTCTCTCTCCCTCTTTCTGTCTCCGTACTGCAATAGGGAGCGCCCTCCTCCCACACCAGCCTCCATATCCATAGACAGAGATGGTGATAACTCCTAGGGAGACAGAGAGAGGTGGTAACCACACATCAGAGACACAGAGAGATGATGGCACCTCCAAGGGAGACAGAGAGAGGTGGTAACCACACATCACAGACACAGAGAGATGATGACACCTCCGAGGGAGACAGAGAGAGGTGGTAACCACACAGACACAGAGAGATGATGACACCTCCTAGGGAGACAGAGAGCACACAGACACAGAGAGATGATGACACCTCCTAGGGAGACAGAGAGAGGTGGTAACCACACAGACACAGAGAGATGATGACACCTCCTAGGGAGACAGAGAGGTGGTAACCACACAGAGACAGAGAGATGATGACACCTCCTAGGAGACAGAGAGAGGTGGTAACCACACAGACACAGAGAGATGATGACACCTCCTAGGGAGACAGAGAGAGGTGGTAACCACACAGACACAGAGAGATGATGACACCTCCTAGGGAGACAGAGAGAGCACACAGACACAGAGAGATGATGACACCTCCTAGGGAGACAGAGAGAGGTGGTAACCACACAGACACAGAGAGATGATGACACCTCCTAGGGAGACAGAGAGAGGTGGTAACCACACAGACACAGAGAGATGATGACACCTCCTAGGAGACAGAGAGGTGGTAACCACACAGAGACAGAGAGAGATGATGACGCTCCTAGGGGAGACAGAGAGGTGGTAACCACACATCAGAGACAGACGGAGGGCTCTGGATGGATAAGCAAAGGATGGCTACTTTGAAGAATCTCAAATATAAAATATATTTAGATATGTTGAACACTTTTGGTTACTACATGACTCCATCGTTTTGATGTCTTCACTATTATTCTACAATGTAGAAAACCCTTGAATGAGTAGATGTGTCCAGACTTTTGACTGGTCCTGTACATCAGAGAGATTTAGAGTTAGAAAGTTGAATAAATGTAAACTCTCTTTCCTTGTATATGACAAACAAATACACACAGATGGATAAACACACTTACCCGTGAGGGTCTCATTGCAGTGTAGACGGCAGTGTAGGGGGACAGACTGGCTCTTCATAATGCTCATCACCTGTCCAATCACCTCATCTAACACACAGACACCAAGTTAGTCTTCAGCAATCTGCTGCATACTGTAATAAGGAACATGCAGGTGATGTTTGTCCCAGCAGAGCAACGTACAGTAGAACAGACGACTAGAACAGGAGACGCATAAAACAGACCGGTAGACCGTAATACAGTAAAACGGTTTTACAGTAGACCGGTAATACAGTAGACCGGTAATACAGTAATACAGTCAAAGGTAGACCAGTAATACAGTAGACCGGTAATACAGTAGACCGGTAATACAGTAATACAGTCAAAAGGTACACCGGTAATACAGTAGACCGGTAATACAGTAGACCGGTAATACAGTAGACCGGTAATACAGTAGAACACTCACCATTTCCATTGAGAACCTCCTTAGCAGACATCAGATCAGATCTGTTAGAAACCAAAATCAGGTAAACCACACCCATATCTGTATAAACCACACACACACACATAAAAAAAACAGACCAGTGAGATAAGCAGAATCGTGTGTGTGTGTGTGTGTGTACCTGGTGCTGTAGGGTAGTCTGAAGACCAGCAGGGCGGGGGTAGATGCGTTGAGTCGTAGCTGGCTGAGTGTCTCTGGTTCCATGTAGAGAGGAGAGGTGTCTAATTGGTCCTGGAGTTGACCGATCACAGCACTGGATGCTGGCCAGGCCACGGCAGGCAGGACCAATGGGGAAGGGCTGGAGAGGAGCGCCCCCTCGAGGTTAGGGAAGGCACTGTCCTGCTTGTTGCCAAACGCCCCTCCGTACATGGTGAAGTCCTCAATGCTCATCTGGGGGAAGAAAGAGGAGAGCGAGCAAGAGAGAGAGAGTCAATATATGGGATACAAAGGTAGGTTTGCGAGAGAGTGTGTGTGTGTATTACCTTGTCCTGCAGGAAGAGCAGTACGTTGCGCGGGCGGACCCCAGGGCGGTCTCCAGGTATGAGCTCAGCTGAGTGACACCCACTATGTGACCAGCAGCAGGAACAGCCTGGGACGGCATACCAGACCTGACATCGTTCAGGAGGGCCAGAAAAACAGGAAAAACTAAGAGGATATGCCTGACCTCGCCGTGAAATGCCGAATACAACAGGTGTGGTAGACCTTAGTGAAATGCTTACTTACAAGCCCTTAACCAACAATGCTTTAAGAAGTTTTGAAAAAGTGCTAAGTAATTTTTATAAATAATAAAATACAAAATTAGAATTGAACAGCAGCAGTAAAATAATAGTGAGGCTATTTACAGGGGGTACCGGTACAGAGTCAATGTGGAGACTATATACAGGGGGTACCGGTACTGAGTCAATGTGGAGACTATATACAGGGGGTACCGGTACAGAGTCAATGTGGAGACTATATACAGGGGGTACCGGTACAGAGTCAATGTGGAGACTATATACAGGGGGTACCGGTACAGAGTCAATGTGGAGACTATATACAGGGGGTACTGGTACAGAGTCAATGTGGAGACTATATACAGGGGGTACTGGTACAGAGTCAATGTGGAGACTATATACAGGGGGTACTGGTACAGAGTCAATGTGCGGGGGCACCGGTTAGTCACGGTAATATGTACATGTATGTAGAGGTTGACCGATTAAAATCGGAATGTTTTTAAAATGGTATAAACTGCCTTAATTTTGCTGGACCCCAGGAAGAGTAGCTGCTGCCTTGGCTAATGGGGATCCATAATAAATACAAATGATGGTCTGCTTGAAACATGTAGGCATTAGACTCAGTCAGGGAGAGGTTGAAAATGTCAGTGAAGATACTTGCCAGTTGGTCAGTGCATGCTCGGAGTACACGTCCTTGCGGCCTTGTGAATGTTGACCTTTTAAAAGGTCCGGAGAGCGCGATCACAGTCGTTCGGAACAGCTGATGCTCTCATGCATGTTTCAGTGTTACTTGCCTCGAAGCGAGCATAGAAGTAATGTAGCTAGTCTGGTAGACTCAATCACTGGGCAGCTGGCGGCTGTGCTTCACTTTGTAGCCTGTAATAGTTTACAAGCCCTGCCACATCTGACGAGCCTCGGACCCGGTGTAGTAGGATTCAATCTTAGTCCTGTATTGACGCTTTGCCTGTTTGATGGTTTGTCAGAGGGTATAGTGGAATTTCTTGCAAGCTTCTGGATTAGAGTCCCGCTCCTTGAAAGCATCAGCTTTATCCTTTAGCTCAGTGTGGATGATGCCTGTCATCCAAGGCTTCTGGTTGGGGTATGTACGTACAGTCAATGCGATGCACTTATTGATGAAGCCCGTTTCTGATGTGGTGTACACCTCAATGCCATTGGATGAATCAGGGAATTTTTTTTTATTTACCTTTATTTACACTGGTTTTTCTCATCTCTTTTCCAAGAGAGACCTGGTCTGATAGCAGCAGCAAAAACATATTCCAGTCTGTTAGAAAAACAGTCCTGTAGCTTAGCATCTGCTTCACTATCTTATTGACAGAGTCACTGGTGTTTCCTGCTTTAGTTTTTGCTTGAAAGCAGGAAGATAGAATTATGGTCAGATTTGCCAAATGGAGGGCGAGGGAAAGCTTTGTACGTGTTTCTGTGTGTGGCGTAAAGGTGATCTAGAGTTTTTCCCCTCTCTGGTTGCACATTTAACATGCTGGTAGAAATGAGGTAAAACGGATGAGTTCCCCTAGATTAAAGTCCCCAGCTACTAGGAGCCACACCTCAGGATGAGCGTTTTCCTGTTTGCTTATGGTGGAATACAGCTCATTGAGTGCAGTCTTGGTGCCAGCATCGGTTTGTGGTGGTATATAGACAGCTACGACAATACAGATGAAAACTCTTGATAAATAGTGTGTGGTCTACAGCTTATCATGAGATACTCTACCTCAGTCGATCAAAACTTTGAGACGTTGTTAGATTTTGTGCACCAGCTGTTGTTTACAAATATACATAGACCACCAGAGGCCGCAGTTCTATCCTACAGAAAACACTTAAAACCAGCCAGCTGTATGTTATTCACGTCGTCGTTCAGCCATGACTCGGTGAATGACAGTTCTTAATGTCCCGTTGGTAGGACATACGTGATCATAGCTTGTCTATTTTATTATCGATTGATTGTACGTTGGCTAATAGGACCGATGTTGAAGGTAGATGATGCTCTCAGCGTCAGATCATTACAAGGCACCCGCACCTTCATCCCCAATACCTCAGTCTCTTTCTCCTGCGAATGACGGGGATAAGGGCCTTGTCGGGCATCTGAAATAAATCCTTCCCATCCGACTCGTTAAAGAAAAAGTACTCCCCCAGTACGGGGTGAGTAATCGCTGTCCTGGAAGCTCTTTTCGGTCACAAGACACGGTGGCAGAAACATTATGTACAAAATAAGTTACAAATAACGTTTTTTTATTTTTAAACGGCAGCCATCTCCTTTAGTGCCATTCGGTCCTCTCTCGTCAATAGCTATTGAGCTATGACAATGGAAATGGTATCAGGGGAGGATGGAGAACAATCAACACATTTTAATAACACAAATAAAGATGCTGCTTGTTCTCCATCCTCCCCAGATTCTGAATATACCCTTTTGTTAGTGTGGTGTTCATTTTTTAATTAGAATTTTTGTCATTTAGCAGACACTGATGGTGTTAAATTCGGTTGTCTGTACATAACAAAAGGTGTCGCACACAGGTCAATTCTCTGTACTTTTTACTGTTTACATTAACAATACTGACTTGTCAGCAAACAACTGTAACCTGCACTTGTATGCCGATTATACTGTTGTGTATGTTATTGCCCACATGGTTGACCAGGCTCTCTGACCTACAGTCTGCCTTCATTGTATTACAGAACAACTTTATTGACCTGAAATGAATATTGAATGCAGGTTAAAAAGTACAGAGCCTTCAGATAGTATTGATACCCCTTGAATTATTCCTCATTTTGTTGTGTTGCAGCCTGAAATCAAAATGCATTAAATATTTAAATTCTCACCGATCTACACACAACACCCCATAATGACAAAGTGAAAACACATTTCGAAATGTTTGCAAATGTATTGAAAATGAAATCCAGAAATAGCTCACATACATAAGTATTCACACCCCCAAGTCATCATGTTAGAAACACCTTTGGCAGCGATTACAGCTGTGAGTCTTTCTGGTGACGTTTATAAGAGCTTTACACACCTGGATTGTACAATATTTGCACACTATTCTTTTTTAAATTCTTCAAGCTCTGTAACGTTGGTTGTTGATCATTGATAGACAGCCATTTTCAAGCCATAGATTTAAGCCAATTTACAGTACCAGTCAAAAGTCTGGACACACCTTCATATTCAATGAGTTTCTCTTTATTTGTACAATTTTCTACATTGTATAATAATAGTGATGACATCAAAACTATGAAATAACACAAATGGAAACATGTAGTAACCAAAAAAAGTGTTAAAGTCAACATATTTGAGATTCTTCAAATAGCCACCCTTTGCCTTGACAGCTTTGCACACTCTTGGCATTCCCTCAACCAGCTTCACCTGGAATGCTTTTCCAACAGTCTTGAAGGAGTTCCCACATATGCTGAGCACTTGTTGGCTGCTTTTCCTTCACTCTGCGGTCCAACTCATCCCAAACCATCTCAATTGGGTTGAGGTCAGGTGATTGTGGAGGACATGTCATCTGATGCAGCACTCCATCACTCTCCTTCTTGGTCAAATTACTCTTAAAACAGCCATGAGGTGTGTTGGGTCATTGTCCTTTTGAAAAATAAATTATATTTCCACTAAGCACAAACCAGATGGGATGGCATACTGTTACAGAGTCGAGTTGATAGGTAATCGACTAGCATGACTGTTCCCCGGACTCCAGTTGTATTGGTGTCTGTCTTTATTCCTTTATCTAACATATCATACTGAAACACATTCCGCTGCAGAATTCTGTGGTAGACATGCTGGTAAAGTGTGCCTTGAATTCTAAATAAATCACTGACAGTGTCACCAGCAAAACCCCTCCACACCCCCTCCACCATGCTTTACGGTGGGAACCACACATGCGCAGATCATCTGTTCACCTACTCTGCGTCTCACAAAGACACGGAACTAAAAATCTCAAATTTAGACAAATCTGACCAAAAATTGTCAATTTCTTGTGTTTCTTGGCCCAAGCAATTCTGTTATTATTTGTGGCCTTTAGTAGTGGTTTCTTTGCAGCAATTCGATCTTGAATGCCTGAATCACACAGTCTCCTCTGAACAGTTGATGTTGAGATGTGTCCGTTACTTGAACTCTGAAGCATTTATTTGGGCTGCCATTTCTGAGGCCAGTAACTCTAATGAACTTATCCTCTGCAACAGAGGTAACTCTGGGTCTTCCTTTCCTGTGGCGGTCCTCGTGAGAGCCAGTTGCATCATAGCGCTCGATGGTTTTTGCAACTGCACTACATATACCACCCCTACCTTGTCACAACACAACTGATTGGCTCAAATGCATTAAGGGAAAAAATGTAACATAACAAGTCACAACTGTTAATTGAAATGGATTCCAGGTGACTACCTCATGAAGCTGGTTGAGAGAATGCCAAAGGTGTGCAAAGCTGACATCAAGGCAAAGGGTGTCTACTTTGAAGAATCTAAAATATATTTTGATTTGTTTAACACTTTTTGGTTACTCCATGTTATTTCATAGTTATGATATTTTCTACAATGTAGAAAATAGTAAAAAATAAAGTAGGTGTCCAAACTTTTGACTGGTACTGTAAGTCAAAACTGTAACTAGGCCACTCAGGAACATTCAATGTCATCTTGGTAAGCAACTCCAGTGTATATATCGCCTTGTGTTTTAGGTAATTGTCATGCTAAAAGGTGAATTCATCTCCCAGTGTCTGTTGGAATGCAGACTGAAACAGGTTTTCCTCTAGGATTTTGCCTGTGCTTAGATTCAGGTTATTTTTATCAAATGACAAGCATGCCCAGAACATGATGCAGCCACCACCATGCTTAAAAACGTGAAGAGTGCAGGGTTTCCGTTAGCCGGTAATAGTCTGCTTTTGTCCGAAAAAAAATGGAAAAGCAGGCCATTTGTCAGAGAAAATAAGAAGAAATCCCAATGTGAAATAATGCGTTTTAGCCTATTCATTTATGGATATACCAGTAGACATAAATACATTTGACTGGTCATGCTTATCAGGCTATAGGTTCAATTGCATAATTTTGTGGGAGTAAATTGCCGTGTGTACATTCATTATGCATCTTATTCATCACAAACATACAGCATACAGATACAACGCCGTTGAGTGGAAAATCAGACAGCGTGAGAGCTGTTGCATCTTCTGGTGTTAGACTACTGGGAACTCTGAAATTGCCCCAAACGTAATGCTTTGTATTCAGAACATAAAAGTACATTTCTTTGCCACACGTTTGGCAGTTTTACTTTACTGCCTTCTTGCAAATATGACACATGTTTTGGAACATTTGTATTCTGTACAGGCCTTCCTTATTTTCACTTTCGGTCATTTGGAATAGTGTTGTGGGTTAACTACAATGTTGTTGATCCTCAGTTCTTCTATCACAGCCATTAAACTCTGTAACTGTTTTAAAGTCACCCCTGGCCTCATTTCCTTCCTCTCCGGCAGCTGAGTTAAGAAGGACACCTGTATCTTTGTAGTAATTGGGTTTATTGATTCACCATCCAAAGTGTAATTAGTAACTTTACCAATTTTTTTTTACCAATAGTTGCCCTTCTGGTAAAAAAAGGCACTGCTTGACTGAGGGATCTTACAGATAATAGTGTGTGTGGGGTACAGAGATGAGGTAGTCATTCAAAAGTAACGTTAAATGCTATTATTGCACAGAGTATTGTGTGTAAGCCAGTGAAACAAAATCACAATGTAATACATTCAGGCTGTAACACAACAAAATGTGGAAAAAGTAAAGGGGTGTGAATACTTTCTGAAGGCCATTGCTCCTAACGTGTGTTCTTCCTCCATTTTGATCCGAGTGGCTATTCCTCAGCCTCAAACCTAAAGCTTCAATATAGCCTAAATATTTTGTCATTTAACTTTTTAAAATGTATTTAAAGGTGTAATATGCAGATATAATGTGAATGTCTAGCAACCTAAAGGTTGTGTTCAAATCTCATCATGGACAACTTTAGCAATTTAGCTAATTAGTAACTTTTCAACTACTTAGCATGTTAACTAACCCTTCCCCTAAACCTTTAACCTAACTTCTAACCTTAACCACTGACCTAGCTAATGTTAGTTACCAAGTTGACGTTAACCAAAACCAATTGTAATTCGTAACATATCATACGAAATGGATGATGGACATCCACAAATTAATAAATACCATACGAAACGTAACATATCATACTAATATGGAGTGTCTCAGACATACCTGAAGAGTAATACGAAATGTTCTGAGACCAGGTTGGGCATGCTTATTGGTTGTGTGTGGTGCGTCGGCACAGAAACTTGATAGGGTTAGGGTTATGTGCATATATTTAACATAATTATAAATATAGCATTAAAATATAACTTCCCCCTAGCTGATAATTGTTTGCAGCCGGCTATGATAGTAATGTAATGGTTTGTGGTGGTCGGTGAGTCCTCAACCTTCTGGCCCATAACACAGTGTGGCATCGACAGTGCCAGAAAACCGTGCTGAAGTGGTGAAGTCGATAACCACGTCTACACAGGGTTGTTATTTGTGGTCGCATTCATTATTTTATGAGGGGAGAGGGTGTGCAATTTTTTTACAGTACAAGGGGAGGGTCATGTGAAAATATTGTTAATTTTTTTTTTTTTTTTAATGATACGTCGAGTAACATGTTTTATTTCCTTACTGGCTAGTGGCTTCACAGATGATTTGCCAAAATATAAAGTGGCTTGATAGTACGCAAATAGGACAAGATCCCCGCTAGGAATATGAATGACAAGATGTCAACCAGCTTGCACGGTTACAAAGGCATCCCCAGACCAAAACCACACACACGCCTCTTACCCTTCACTCGTCCATAGCATCAGCGGCACCTGTTCGTCGCAGGTCCCGACGGAGAAGGTGCACAACACGGCCAGAAACACAGACACACAACCCCGACCCGATATCATTCTCATCCTCCGTTCGGCCGCCATCTTGAGATGCTCCAGGTTCTCGCTGAGGACTGGTTGTCACTAGTTATCACAAACACAAAGTAAAAATAGGTTATATCACATGTTTTTGTTGTTGTCTTAATTTAAAGGTTAATATTAGGCATACGGCTAGCAGTGTGGCTCAATGTAGGGTTGAAATCCCATTTTAGGAATAGGCGGGGTTTATGTATGACGTCGTGTTTGTGGTAACTAGTGACGACTGCGCGGAACCGGCGGTGCTTATTAAAAAACCCTGTAGAAAATATATCAATGGCTACAGAGGGACTTATCTTTAAAAGGTAGAGTCCTAAAAACCAAGGCTGAAGGTATCTCTAGACTAACATATGGCGCTCTATCTGTATATCTTGACGGTAAAATACGCAAGGAGATAGACCAGATGCTTTTCAACTCTCTGTGAAGAAACCGTACCCATTAGGAAAACTGTTGTAATGAACACTTATGAGTATGGTGGGCTGAATTTTCTGGACTTTACTACCTTAATACTTTTAAGATCAATTGGATAAAACAATTCCTAAATATACCCACTTCTATCTGGAATTTTATTCCTCATCATGTCTTCTCTACTTTTGGTGGCCTTAACTTCATGTTGGTTTGCAATTATAATATTGACAACGTTCCAGTGAAACGTTCTGCTTTTCATCGGCAGGTTTTCTTGTCATGGTCCTTAATTTATAAGCATAACTTTTCTCCACACAGATATTATTTATGGAATAATCGGGATATATTGTATAAAGATATCTCTTTGTTTTTAGAATATTGGTTCGAAATAATATCCTATTGGTGTGCCAACTGGCAAATGCAGAGGGTTTTTCACTTAGTTAAAAGGAATTCTTATCACTTTTCAAGGTCCCTGTAACACCTAAAGATTTTACAATGGTTTTCACTTTACAAGGTCCCTGTAACACCTAAAGATTTTACAATGGTTTCACTTTACAAGGTCCCTGTAACACCTAAAGATTTTACAATGGTTTTAGATGCCATTCCTTAGGTGTTGTTTTATTATTCAGGAACATGTCAAGACCCTCAGAGCCTACCTTCTGTTGACTCATCAGTAGGAAAGACCTGACCCTCAGAGCCTACCTTCCATTAACCCTGTTGACTCATCAGCAGGGAAGACCTGACCCTCAGAGCCTACCTTCTGTTGACCCTGTTGACTCATCAGTAGGAAAGACCTGACCCTCAGAGCCTACCTTCCATTAACCCTGTTGACTCATCAGTAGGAAAGACCTGACCCTCAGAGCCTACCTTCCATTAACCCTGTTGACTCATCAGTAGGAAAGACCTGACCCTCAGAGCCTACCTTCTGTTGACCCTGTTGACTCATCAGTAGGAAAGACCTGACCCTCAGAGCCTACCTTCTGTTGACCCTGTTGACTCATCAGTAGGAAAGACCTGACCCTCAGAGCCTACCTTCCATTAACCCTGTTGACTCATCAGTAGGAAAGACCTGACCCTCAGAGCCTACCTTCTGTTGACCCTGTTGACTCATCAGTAGGAAAGACCTGACCCTCAGAGCCTACCTTCCATTAACCCTGTTGACTCATCAGTAGGAAAGACCTGACCCTCAGAGCCTACCTTCCATTAACCCTGTTGACTCATCAGTAGGAAAGACCTGACCCTCAGAGCCTACCTTCCATTAACCCTGTTGACTCATCAGTAGGAAAGACCTGACCCTCAGAGCCTACCTTCCATTAACCCTGTTGACTCATCAGTAGGAAAGACCTGACCCTCAGAGCCTACCTTCCATTAACCCTGTTGACTCATCAGTAGGAAAGACCTGACCCTCAGAGCCTACCTTCCATTAACCCTGTTGACTCATCAGTAGGAAAGACCTGACCCTCAGAGCCTACCTTCTGTTGACCCTGTTGACTCATCAGTAGGAAAGACCTGACCCTCAGAGCCTACCTTCCATTAACCCTGTTGACTCATCAGTAGGAAAGACCTGACCCTCAGAGCCTACCTTCCATTAACCCTGTTGACTCATCAGTAGGAAAGACCTGACCCTCAGAGCCTACCTTCTGTTGACCCTGTTGACTCATCAGTAGGGAAGACCTGACCCTCAGAGCCTACCTTCCATTAACCCTGTTGACTCATCAGTAGGAAAGACCTGACCCTCAGAGCCTACCTTCTGTTGACCCTGTTGACTCATCAGTAGGAAAGACCTGACCCTCAGAGCCTACCTTCTGTTGACCCTGTTGACTCATCAGTAGGGAAGACCTGACCCTCAGAGCCTACCTTCCATTAACCCTGTTGACTCATCAGTAGGAAAGACCTGACCCTCAGAGCTTACCTTCTGTTGACCCTGTTGACTCATCAGTAGGAAAGACCTGACCCTCAGAGCCTACCTTCCATTAACCCTGTTGACTCATCAGTAGGAAAGACCTGACCCTCAGAGCCTACCTTCTGTTGACCCTGTTGACTCATCAGTAGGGAAGACCTGACCCTCAGAGCCTACCTTCCATTAACCCTGTTGACTCATCAGTAGGAAAGTGTTTCTCTTTTGGTCCATTCAACAACAGAGCGATATGATCCTTGTTTCAGCAGGATGTTGTATCTAAATGTCATGCCTTATTGGAACGGATTTATTGATCATATCTGTTGGGAAAAGGTTTGGATGTTGCCACACACATACCTACTTGTTAACAAAATGAAGGAAGTTTCCTTTAAAATGATTCATAAATATTATCCTGCCAACCACTATATGAAGAAGTTTAAAGAAAAACATAAACTCAAGTTGTACATTTTGTAATGACCACCCAGAAACAGTGTTGCATCTTTTTCGCATTGTATTCATGTAAGAAAAATCTGGCAAGACATCAGTAGATTTATAATTGAACAGATTTATGAAGATTTTACACTATTATGGAGAGATGTACTGCTTGGACTCTTTACCTACGATAGAAATAAGCTGAAACAATTTTATGTAATTAATTTCATTATTCTTTTGGCCAAATTTCACACAAATGTACATTTACAAACAAAACACCACATTTTCATACCTTACCAAATGAAATGTAACTGTATTTTAAGACAATTAAATACTCTACTAACAAAAAAGTGTATGTATGTCCTTGTGTAACGTGATCTTGTATCCCCTAGCCCAATTGTCCTTTGTATATTATTCTGTATTAATTTGTTGTTAATAAAATATTTTTAAATATCCGGGTGGGCTCCAAGATGGCAGCTTGAACATATGCTTCCAACTTTTGAAAGATAGTTGAAAGTGTATTATTTTGAAATACCAAATTAATATTTTGCTTGCTAGAAACAACCAGATCATTGACGATTTAAGATTGTATTTTTCTAAATGTCACAGCGCGCTGATAGAAAGAGAAATCTTATGGCTAACACCTCAGCTAGCAATGCTCAGACTTCATCCAATATCATTATGCAGGAGACAAATACTTTGATTGACAACTGCCACAACTATACTGACCTGACAGACTCCATAGCTGTGTTAGAATACCCATACTAAAATACTGTATACTACATACTTAATGAGTATATACTACATACTATTAGTTTATTTTAGTATGCTGTAAACGGAACAGTATCCTTTCAGTTGAGCGTAGTAGCTCTTCGGTGGTCTACCGGAAGTTGATGCTGTTGCTATGCAACCTCTTGCTAGCTAGTTAGCATAACAAATGACTGGTTAGACATTTTACGACAACAGGTGTGTTCTTAAATTCAATCTGGAGTGCCAGAGTGGGCTCATAAATTCAGAGCTTTGTCAGATTGCCGTTTGTAAATTCAGAGCGCACACTGGATGCTCGGGCAGATTTGAGCGTTTTGACCTAACAACAGCAGTCAAGCACCCAAACTATTTTCGTCAAGCACCCAAACTGTTTAGCTTGCTAGCTACTTCCAGACATAAATGAGAGAACACCCCACTCTGACCATTTTACTCGCCCTAGCAGAGCTGGTTAGGCAGTTTTCATGTTACCCAGAGCGTTGGTGATTAACTGTTGCTGGCAACAATTTAATTAAGCTCGGAAGTTAAGGCCGTTCAACCGGTGTTGAGCGCTAGTAAATTCATTATTCTGCGCTCAGTGCTCTGAAATCGGAATAGATAGCCAGCGAGAGTTTACAAAAGCACCCGAATGTCCAGTGAGAACGCACGACTATACCATTTAGCTAAAAATGACGGGAATAATCAAGTCAATGAACTTTGTGTTTAGTTAGATAGCCTACAGTTGGCAAGTTTTATATATAAATAGCCAACTAACGTAGGTAACGAGCTAACATACCGGTACATACTGCTGCAATGATATGCTATGTGGTTCGTAAGGCCAGCAAAGCTAACAAATTATCAGCCAATATAACATGTAAGGTAACTTATTTGAAAAGTAATTACTTTATTACATTGCTCAACACTGTGTTAACATTTGTGATAATTAGTTAAAGCAATGAATTTGTATCCGCTATTGTTGGACTTTCGCTGCATATTTTCCTCAATTTTCTTCAAATCTTAAAACGATGTGAAGCCACGGTAATTTCGAAGAATTGCATTTTGGACCTTAAAGTATGGAAATAGTGTCCTCTGCCTGTATACTTCATATTTTGGCGAATTTAGTACGACATCTGGGAAATTTTGCCATACTAACTATATCCATACTATGACCAAAAAGCATACTATATACTATGTTCCTGTCACAAACAGAATGGTTAGTGTGGGTAGTATGAGTATTTGAACACTGCTTATGACACTAGGGTTGCCAGGTCAAATAAAAAAATTGCCCATGACCACTCAAAACCCACCCAAAAGGCCTGAAAATCAAATTGTATTGGTCACATACACATGGTAAGCAGATGTTATTGCGAGTGTAATGCTTATGCTTCTAGATCCGACAGTGCAGCGGTATCTAACAGGTAATATCTAAGAATTCCGCAACAAAACCTAATATCTAACAAATTCCACAACAAAACCTAATATCTAACAAATTCCACAACAAAACCTAATACACACAATCTAGTAAAGGAATGGGATGAGAATATATAAGTATAAAATACATGGATGAGCAGTGACAGAGTGGCTAAAATGCAATAGATAGTAAAGAATAGATAGTGAAGGATACAGTATACAGTACTACTGTACATATGAGGTGAGTTGTGCGAGATATGTAAAGATTCTTAAAGTGGCATTATTAAAGTGACTAGTGTTCCATTTATTAAAGTGGCCAATGATATCAAGTCTGTAGGTAGCCAGACGCCTCTCTGTGCTCGTGGTGGTGGTTTAACAATCTGATGGCTTCATTGTGTTTTCCTCAAAATAATAATTATTGCAAGCTATGACGACATAATAAAGTCGTTTGAATTTGTGGCATTAGAAAAGATCATCTGCCCTTATTATACTCGCCAGATAAGTTTCCATCAGTGGCTGTCGGTTTAACTCGTTTGACTGCTATGATTAAGCAATAAGGTCAATATACCACGGCTAAGGGCTGTTCTTAAGCACAACAAAATGTGGAGTGCCTGGATATAGCCGTTAGCCGTGGTATATTGGCCATACACCATAAACACCAGGGGTGCCTTATCGCTATTATAAACTGGTTACCAATGTAATTAGAGCAGTAAAAAGTAACCTTTGTCATACCCATGGTATATGGTCTGATAAACCACAGCTTTCAGACCATCGATCACTACATCCCCAGAGGTTTGTGCTGACTGTACAGAGATTTACACAACCGGTTAAATGGCATGCCTTGAGAAGGTAAGAACAATATGTATGTCAGGAGAAGTGCAGCATTATAGTAAGGAGATGTATACTTGGAATACAGAGGAGGAATGGAGGGGAAAAGAGAGGCAGAGGAGGTCTAAGAGAGAGAGGGAGGAAGAGGAGGTCTAAGAGAGAGAGGGAGGAAGAGGAGGTCTAAGAGAGAGAGGGAGGAAGAGGGTGAACTTGAGTTGATTAAAAATTGTGAACAAAGGGAGATGGTTTGTTAAAGAAGAATGGTAGAAAATGTAAGCAGAGTGAGTTGAATACAGGAGGAGGAATGGAAGTGAAGGAGGGTGAAGTATCTGAGGTGGAAGGTGTGTTCTCGGAGCATGAGGCTTACACCGAGGGTCAGGTTAAAGATGATTCTATGTTAGTAGGAGTGACGTTTTTGGAAAAAGTGGACCCCTGTCTCTTGGCTGATCCATTTGTGGGTTCAGGATGGGTGAAAACAGAGTTGGGTGCTGTGGAATCGGTGAGGGTAACCAGAAGTGGTCTTGTGATAATTCTTTGTGTTTCTGCTGGTTAGAGGAGAAGGCACTCTGTGTTAAACTAATGGGGGAAGAGATGTGACTTGTTTTGCTCTCAAGGAAAGGGCTCCACTGAAAGGAGTGATTACTGGGATAGAGGAAAATGTGAAAGTCGACCGACTGAACGGGAAGATTCTCAGTGCTTGTGATGCTCGTTGTTTGGTGTGACTCAGACAGGGTGGTGTGAGTTGTGAAACAGAAGAGTCGTTGTCTGTCCTGTGATGTTGAGTCTTTTCCCGACAAAGTGATATTAGGATATAGGAGTTAATCTGTACAAACTTTTGTGTCGAATAAATTACGTTGTTACAGGTGTCAAGCTTATGGGGCGGCAGCGTAGCCTAGTGGTTAAAGCGTTGGACTAGTAACCGGAAGGTTGCAAGTTCAAACCCCTGAGCTGACAAGGTACAAATCTGTCGTTCTGCCCCTAAACAGGCAGTTAACCCACTGTTCCTAGGCCGTCATTGAAAATAAGAATTTGTTCTTAACTGATCTTAAATAAAGGTAAAATAAAAAAAAATAAAAAATGGGCATGTGACAGCAGTGTGTACATTTACATTTACATTTAAGTCATTTAGCAGACGCTCTTATCCAGAGCGACTTACAAATTGGTGCATACACCTTATGACAACCAGTGGAACAGCCACTTGCATCTAAATCTTGTTGGGGGAGAAGGGGGTGAGAAGGATTACTTACCCTTACTTACCCTATCCTAGGTATTCCTTGAAGAGGTGGGGTTTCAGGTGTCTCCGGAAGGTGGTGATTGACTCCGCTGTCCTGGCGTCGTGAGGGAGTTTGTTCCACCATTGGGGGCCAGAGCAGCGAACAGTTTTGACTGGGCTGAGCGGGAACTGTACTTCCTCAGTGGTAGGGAGGCGAGCAGGCCAGAGGTGGATGAACGCAGTGCCCTTGTTTGGGTGTAGGGCCTGATCAGAGCCTGGAGGTACTGAGGTGCCGTTCCCCTCACAGCTCCGTGGCGAGCACCATGGTCTTGTAGCGGATGCGAGCTTCAACTGGAAGCCAGTGGAGAGAGCGGAGGAGCGGGGTGACGTGAGAGAACTTGGGAAGGTTGAACACCAGACGGGCTGCGGCGTTCTGGATGAGTTGTAGGGGTTTAATGGCACAGGCAGGGAGCCCAGCCAACAGCGAGTTGCAGTAATCAAGACGGGAGATGACAAGTGCCTGGATTAGGACCTGCGCCGCTTCCTGTGTGAGGCAGGGTCGTACTCTGCGGATGTTGTAGAGCATGAACCTACAGGAACGGGACACCGCCTTGATGTTAGTTGAGAACGTCAGGGTGTTGTCCAGGATCACGCCAAGGTTCTTAGCGCTCTGGGAGGAGGACACAATGGAGTTGTCAACCGTGATGGCGAGATCATGGAACGGGCAGTCCTTCCCCGGGAGGAAGAGGAGCTCCGTCTTGCTGAGGTTCAGCTTGAGGTGGTGATCCGTCATCCACACTGATATGTCTGCCAGACATGCAGAGATGCGATTCGCCACCTGGTCATCAGAAGGGGGAAAGGAGAAGATTAATTGTGTGTCGTCTGCATAGCAATGATAGGAGAGACCATGTGAGGTTATGACAGAGCCAAGTGACTTGGTGTATAGCGAGAATAAGAGAGGGCCTAGAACAGAGCCCTGGGGGACACCAGTGGTGAGAGCGCGTGGTGAGGAGACAGATTCTCGCCACGCCACCTGGTAGGAGCGACCTGTCAGGTAGGACGCAATCCAAGCGTGGGCCGCGCCGGAGATGCCCAACTCGGAGAGGGTGGAGAGGAGGATCTGATGGTTCACAGTATCGAAGGCAGCCGATAGGTCTAGAAGGATGAGAGCAGAGGAGAGAGAGTTAGCTTTAGCAGTGCGGAGCGCCTCCGTGATACAGAGAAGAGCAGTCTCAGTTGAATGACTAGTCTTGAAACCTGACTGATTTGGATCAAGAAGGTCATTCTGAGAGAGATAGCGGTAGAGCTGGCCAAGGACGGCACGCTCAAGAGTTTTGGAGAGAAAAGAGAGAAGGGATACTGGTCTGTAGTTGTTGACATCGGAGGGATCGAGTGTAGGTTTTTTCAGAAGGGAGGTTCCTATGTAGCAGCAGTGTGTAGGAGGGAGGTTCCTATGTGACATCAGTGTGTAGTAGGGAGGTTCCTATGTGACAGCAGTGTGTATGAGGGAGGTTCCTATGTGGCAGCAGTGTGTATGAGGGAGGTTCCTATGTGACAGCAGTGTGGAGGAGGGAGGTTCCTATGTGACAGCAGTGTGTAGGAGGGAGGTTCCTATGTGGTAGGAGGGAGGTTCCTATGTGACAGCAGTGTGTAGGAGGGAGGTTCCTATGTAGCAGCAGTGTGTAGTAGGGGAGGTTCCTATGTGGCAGCAGTGTGTATGAGGGAGGTTCCTATGTAGCAGCAGTGTGTAGTAGGGAGGTTCCTATGTGGCAGCAGTGTGTATGAGGGAGGTTCCTATGTGACAGCAGTGTGTAGGAGGGAGGTTCCTATGTGGCAGCAGTGTGTAGGAGGGAGGTTCCTAGATGTTCCTATGTGACAGCAGTGTGTAGGAGGGAGGTTCCTATGTGACAGCAGTGTGTAGGAGGGAGGTTCCTATGTGACAGCAGTGTGTAGTAGGGAGGTTCCTATGTGGCAGCAGTGTGTATGAGGAGGTTCCTATGTGACAGCAGTGTGTAGTAGGGAGGTTCCTATGTGGCAGCAGTGTGTATGAGGGAGGTTCCTATGTGACAGCAGTGTGTAGAAGGGAGGTTCCTATGTAGCAGCAGTGTGTAGTAGGGAGGTTCCTATGTGACAGCAGTGTGTAGTAGGGAGGTTCCTATGTGACAGCAGTGTGTATGAGGGAGGTTCCTATGTGGCAGCAGTGTGTATGAGGGAGGTTCCTATGTGACAGCAGTGTGTAGGAGGGAGGTTCCTATGTGACAGCAGTGTGTAGTAGGGAGGTTCCTATGTGGCAGCAGTGTGTATGAGGGAGGTTCCTATGTGACAGCAGTGTGTAGTAGGGAGGTTCCTATGTGGCAGCAGTGTGTAGAAGGGAGGTTCCTATGTGGCAGCAGTGTGTAGGAGGGAGGTTCCTATGTGACAGCAGTGTGTAGGAGGGAGGTTCCTATGTGACAGCAGTGTGTAGGAGGGAGGTTCCTATGTGACAGCAGTGTGTAGGAGGGAGGTTCCTATGTGGCAGCAGTGTGGAGGAGGGAGGTTCCTATGTGGCAGCAGTGTGGAGGAGGGAGGTTCCTATGTGGCAGCAGTGTGTAGGAGGGAGGTTCCTATGTGGCAGCAGTGTGGAGGAGGGAGGTTCCTATGTGACAGCAGTGTGGAGGAGGGAGGTTCCTATGTGGCAGCAGTGTGTAGGAGGGAGGTTCCTAGATGTTCCTATGTGACAGCAGTGTGTAGGAGGGAGGTTCCTATGTGACAGCAGTGTGGAGGAGGGAGGTTCCTAGATGTTCCTATGTGGCAGCAGTGTGTAGGAGGGAGGTTCCTTGATGTTCCTATGTGACAGCAGTGTGTATGAGGGGAGGTTCCTATGTGACAGCAGTGTGTCGGAGGGAGGTTCCTATGTGACAGCAGTGTGTAGGAGGGAGGTTCCTATGTGACAGCAGTGTGTATGAGGGAGGTTCCTATGTGACAGCAGTGTGGAGGAGGGAGGTTCCTATGTGACAGCAGTGTGTATGAGGGAGGTTCCTATGTGGCAGCAGTGTGGAGGAGGGAGGTTCCTATGTGACAGCAGTGTGTCGGAGGAGGTTCCTATGTGACAGCAGTGTGTAGGAGGGAGGTTCCTATGTGACAGCAGTGTGTAGGAGGGAGGTTCCTATGTGACAGCAGTGTGTAGTAGGGAGGTTCCTATGTGACAGCAGTGTGTAGGAGGGAGGTTCCTAGATGTTCCTATGTGGTAGCAGTGTGTAGGAGGGAGGTTCCTAGATGTTCCTATGTGACAGCAGTGTGTAGGAGGGAGGTTCCTAGATGTTCCTATGTGACAGCAGTGTGTAGGAGGGAGGTTCCTAGATGTTCCTATGTGACAGCAGTGTGTAGGAGGGAGGTTCCTAGATGTTCCTATGTGACAGCAGTGTGTAGGAGGAGGTGCCTAGATGTTCCTATGTGACAGCAGTGTGTAGGAGGGAGGTTCCTATGTGACAGCAGTGTGTAGGAGGGAGGTTCCTATGTGGCAGCAGTGTGGAGGAGGAGGTTCCTAGATGTTCCTATGTGACAGCAGTGTGGAGGAGGGAGGTTCCTAGATGTTCCTATGTGACAGCAGTGTGTAGGAGGGAGGTTCCTATGTGACAGCAGTGTGTAGGAGGGAGGTTCCTATGTGGCAGCAGTGTGTAGGAGGGAGGTGCCTAGATGTTCCTATGTGACAGCAGTGTGTAGGAGGGAGGTTCCTATGTAGCAGCAGTGTGTAGGAGGGAGGTTCCTAGATGTTCCTATGTGGCAGCAGTGTGTAGGAGGGAGGTTCCTATGTGACAGCAGTGTGTAGGAGGGAGGTTCCTATGTGACAGCAGTGTGTAGGAGGGAGGTTCCTAGATGTTCCTATGTGGCAGCAGTGTGTAGGAGGGAGGTTCCTATGTGACAGCAGTGTGTAGGAGGGAGGTTCCTAGATGTTCCTATGTGGCAGCAGTGTGTAGGAGGGAGGTTCCTAGATGTTCCTATGTGGCAGCAGTGTGTAGGAGGGAGGTTCCTAGATGTTCCTATGTGGCAGCAGTGTGTAGGAGGGAGGTTCCTATGTGACAGCAGTGTGTAGGAGGGAGGTTCCTAGATGTTCCTATGTGGCAGCAGTGTGGAGGAGGAGGTTCCTAGATGTTCCTATGTGACAGCAGTGTGTAGGAGGGAGGTTCCTAGATGTTCCTATGTGACAGCAGTGTGGAGGAGGGAGGTTCCTATGTGGCAGCAGTGTGTAGGAGGGAGGTGCCTAGATGTTCCTATGTGGCAGCAGTGTGTAGGAGGGAGGTTCCTATGTGACAGCAGTGTGTAGGAGGGAGGTTCCTAGATGTTCCTATGTGGCAGCAGTGTGGAGGAGGGAGGTTCCTAGATGTTCCTATGTGACAGCAGTGTGTAGGAGGGAGGTTCCTAGATGTTCCTATGTGACAGCAGTGTGGAGGAGGGAGGTTCCTATGTGACAGCAGTGTGGAGGAGGGAGGTTCCTATGTGGCAGCAGTGTGGAGGAGGGAGGTTCCTATGTGACAGCAGTGTGTCGGAGGGAGGTTCCTAGGTGTGAGACATGTGCCGAAGGGAATGAGACAAAGGAATGTGTAGCATTGGGGAAAGTAGTGGTATGTGTTAACTGCAGGGGTGCCCATGGGACTGGGCACCCCTGAAAAACCTGGAATGGGGAGGTGTGTCCAAACTATTGACTGGTACTGTATAGAAATGTGATATTTCTGTTTTGTATTTTCTATAAATATGCAAAAATGTCTCAAAATCTATTTTTTCTTTGTCATTATGGGGTATTGTGTGTAGATTGATGACGGAAAAAACAATTTAATCCATTTTAGAATAAGGCTGTAAGGTGACAAAATGTGGAAAATGTCAAGGGGTCTGAATATTTTCCGAATGCACTGTACATTGTAATATTGTTGTATGGTGGTATTATACATGTTGTATTGTAGATATGTAGTGGTGTAGTAATGTTATATAATGTACTGTTTAATCTTGTGTTTTATATGTAATGTAATGTAACTGCCTTAATGTGTTTGGACCCCAGGAAGAGTAGCTGCTGACTTGGCAGGAACTAGTGGGGATCCATAATAAACCCCAGGAAGAGTAGCTGCTGCCTTGGCAGGAACTAATGGGGATCCATAATAAACCCCAAGAAGAGTAGCCGCTGCCTTGGCAGGAACTAGTGGGGATCCATAATAAACCCCAGGAAGAGTAGCTGCTGCCTTGGCAGGAATGAATGGGGATCCATAATAAACACCAGGAAGAGTAGCTGCTGCCTTGGCAGGAACTAATGGGGATCCATAATAAACCCCAGGAAGATTAGCTGCTGCCTTGGCAGGAACTAATGGGGATCCAAAATAAACCCCAGGAAGAGTAGCTGCTGCCTTGGCAGGAACTAATGGGGATCCATAATAAACCCCAGGAAGAGTAGCTGCTGCCTTGGCAGGAACTAATGGGGATCCAAAATAAACCCCAGGAAGAGTAGCTGCTGCCTTGGCAGGAACTAATGGGGATCCATAATAAACCCCAGGTAGAGTAGCTGCTGCCTTGGCAGGAACTAATGGGGATCCATAATAAACCCCAGGAAGAGTAGCTGCTGCCTTGGCAGGAACTAATGGGGGTCCATAATAAACCCCAGGAAGAGTAGCTGCTGCCTTGGCAGGAACTAATGGGGGTCCATAATAAACCCCAGGAAGAGTAGCTGCTGCCTTGGCAGGAACTAATGGGTTTCCATAATAAACACCAGGAAGAGTAGCTGCTGCCTTGGCAGGAACTAATGGGGATCCATAATAAACCCCAGGAAGAGTAGTTGCGAAACTCAGTAAAATCGTTGAAATTGTTGTATGTTGCGTTTATATCATTGTTCAGTGTATTTTCCCTGGTTGACACAGAAAGTGATATCACAACTGTGGAATTCAAGCGAACTGATCCCAGACAACCTCTTGAGATGGTCTCAGTTCGGTTTGCTTCAGGGACTCTTTTGAGGGTCTGAGTTCCTCTGGAGTGTTCACACTACAAAAATTCAGTGTACTGCACATAGTTCTCAAGAAATGTATGAAAGGGACCACGTGTGAAAACACCCTTATATAGATCATTAATAAATACACGCTATTGACATTTTTCTATTATTACGTGGGGACTTTTATTTAGAATATGACCGAAATTCCGTGACCCGGCAGTAGTTGTTACGTTGCTGGCGAGACATCGATGGAAAGTGTTTGACTTTGGGAAATCACCTTTCCAGTCAGTCTATTGTACAGTGTCAACGGGTGACTTTTATTTTGAAGGTGAACCACCCAATACACTATTGTTGCTCACGACACGGTGGTAACGGCGTCCGGTTGAGCAGAGCTCGCAGACATGGCGAACATTAGAAGTATCAAGGTTAGTAGATATCTATGGCAGAGAGCTTGTTAGTTACGGTTCTTTGGTGTTTTCAGTTTCTGTCACATCAGGCGGTATATGTTAGCGGGGGTTTAGCTCTAGAATTGAGGAGGATACTGTAGTTTGTCAGTTGGACTCACTGTCAAGTTTATTTTGTGTTGCTAGCTATTGCAAGTGTGCACCTTCCCTCAATTGCTGTCGCCTTTGTTGACACATTGACGTACTGTCCTACTCCGTATAAAGGTTATTTGGTGCAGGTTAGGGTTGCATGTTGTGCGCTGCAAAGCGAGCCAGTTATGGAAGGCTATCAGTCGGGCTTCCATCCAATTGGCGACAGATTTTCATGCGAATATTCTAGAATCAACATAAATGAAATATGGGCTTTTTCAAACGGACTTCAGTGCGTGATGACGTAGTGCGCACAGTATACTTTTTCGTTTAAATTATGCTATTGATTTATTTAACCTTTATTTAACTAGGTAAGTCAGTTGTTAAGAACAAATTCTTATTTTACAATGAGACCTAACCCGGACTACGCTGGGCCAATTGTGAGCCACCAACATCATGACAAGCTACCTAAGACGACAACACAGCATGACCAAGGACGGCAACACAGCATGACCAAGGACGGCAACACAGCATGACCAAGGACGGCAACACAGCATGACCAAGGGCGGCAACACAGCATGACCAAGGGCGTCAACACAGCATGACCTAGGGCGGCAACACAGCATGACCAAGGACGGCAACACAGCATGACCAAGGCGGCAACACAGCATGACCAAGGGCGGCAACACAGCATGACCAAGGGCGGCAACACAGCATGACCAAGGACGGCAACACAGCATGACCAAGGGCGGCAACACAGCATGACCAAGGGCGGCAACACAGCATGACCAAGGGCGGCAACACAGCATGACCAAGGACGGCAACACAGCATGACCAAGGGCGTCAACACAGCATGACCAAGGCGGCAACACAGCATGACCTAGGGCGGCAACACAGCATGCATGACCTAAGACGGCAACACAGCATGACCTAAGACGGCAACACAGCATGACCTAAGACGGCAACACAGCATGACCTAAGACGGCAACACAGCATGACCAAGGGCGGCAACACAGCATGACCTAAGACGGCAACACAGCATGCATGACCTAAGACGGCAACACAGCATGACCTAGGACGGCAACACAGCATGACCTAAGACTGCAACACAGCATGACCTAAGACGGCAACACAGCATGACCTAAGAGCGTCAACACAGCATGACCAAGGACGGCAACACAGCATGACCTAAGACGGCAACACAGCATGACCAAGGACGGCAACACAGCATGACCTAAGACGGCAACACAGCATGACCTAAGACTGCAACACAGCATGACCTAAGACGGCCACATGGCAGCAAGACAACATGACAACACATGGTAGCAGCACAACATGACAACACGGTAGCAGCACAAAACATGGTACAAACATTATTGGGCTCAGACAACAGCACAAAGGAAAGAAGGTAGTGACAACAATACATCACATGAAGCAGTACCTTATGGTCTTGCCACCAGCGCTCTAGCCAACAGCTCTCAGATAGGCTACAGTGGGGTTAGGCTAGTCTACATGACATTATTATCAATGTCCACATGCTTCCCAGCTTAAACAGTTCCGAAGAGTTTGTGCATATATTATTATGTGTTGGTAGTGGAGGTAATATGTACATGTAGGTAAGGGTAAAGTGACATTATAAACAGAGTAGCGTCAACGTATGTGTGTGTTGGAGTGTCAGGGGGAGAAGCTGTTCAGCAGTTTGATGCACTGGGGGAGAAGCTGTTCAGCAGTCTGATGGCCTGGGGAGAAGCTATTCAGCAGTCTGATGGCCTGGGGGGAGAAGCTGTTCAGCAGTCTGATGGCCTGGGGGGAGAAGCTGTTCAGCAGTCTGATGGCCTGGGGGAGAAGCTGTTCAGCAGTCTGATGGCTTGGGGGAGAAGCTGTTCAGCAGTCTGATGGCCTGGGGAGAAGCTGTTCAGCAGTCTGATGGCCTGGGGGAGAAGCTGTTCAGCAGTCTGATGGCTTGGGGGAGAAGCTGTTCAGCAGTCTGATGGCTTGGGGGAGAAGCTGTTCAGCAGTCTGATGGCCTGGGGGGAGAAGCTGTTCAGCAGTCTGATGGCTTGGGGGGAGAAGCTGTTCAGCAGTCTGATGGCTTGGGGGAGAAGCTGTTCAGCAGTTTGATGCACTGGGGGCGAAGCTGTTCAGCAGTCTGATGGCTTGGGGGAGAAGCTGTTCAGCAGTCTGATGGCTTGGGGGAGAAGCTGTTCAGCAGTCTGATGGCTTGGGGGAGAAGCTGTTCAGCAGTCTGATGGCTTGGGGGAGAAGCTGTTCAGCAGTCTGATGGCTTGGGGAGAAGCTGTTCAGCAGTCTGATGGCTTGGGGGGAGAAGCTGTTCAGCAGTCTGATGGCTTGGGGGGAGAAGCTGTTCAGCAGTCTGATGGCTTGGGGGGAGAAGCTGTTCAGCAGTCTGATGCACTGGGGGGAGAAGCTTTTCAGCAGTCTGATGGCCTGGGGGGAGAAGCTGTTCAGCAGTTTGATGCACTGGGGGGAGAAGCTGTTCAGCAGTCTGATGGCCTGGGGGGAGAAGCTGTTCAGCAGTTTGATGCACTGGGGGGAGAAGCTGTTCAGCAGTCTGATGGCTTGGGGGGAGAAGCTGTTCAGCAGTCTGATGGCCTGGGGAGAAGCTGTTCAGCAGTCTGATGGCTTGGGGGGAGAAGCTGTTCAGCAGTCTGATGGCCTGGGGGAGAAGCTGTTCAGCAGTCTGATGGCTTGGGGAGAAGCTGTTCAGCAGTCTGATGGCTTGGGGAGAAGCTGTTCAGCAGTCTGATGGCTTGGGGGAGAAGCTGTTCAGCAGTCTGATGGCCTGGGGGAGAAGCTGTTCAGCAGTCTGATGGCTTGGGGGAGAAGCTGTTCAGCAGTCTGATGGCTTGGGGGTAGAAGCTGTTCAGCAGTCTGATGGCTTGGGGGTAGAAGCTGTTCAGCAGTCTGATGGCCTGGGGGAGAAGCTGTTCAGCAGTCTGATGGCCTGGGGAGAAGCTGTTCAGCAGTCTGATGGCTTGGGGGAGAAGCTGTTCAGCAGTCTGATGGCTTGGGGGGAGAAGCTGTTCAGCAGTCTGATGGTCTGGGGGGAGAAGCTGTTCAGCAGTCTGATGGCCTGGGGGGAGAAGCTGTTCAGCAGTTTGATGCACTGGGGAGAAGCTGTTCAGCAGTTTGATGCACTGGGGGAGAAGCTGTTCAGCAGTCTGATTGCCTGGGGGAGAAGCTGTTCAGCAGTCTGATTGCCTGGGGGAGAAGCTGTTCAGCAGTTTGATGCACTGGGGGAGAAGCTGTTCAGCAGTTTGATGGCCTTGGGGAGAAGCTGTTCAGCAGTTTGATGGCCTGGGGGAGAAGCTGTTCAGCAGTTTGATGGCCTGGGGGAGAAGCTGTTCAGCAGTTTGATGCACTGGGGGAGAAGCTGTTCAGCAGTCTGATGGCCTGGGGGAGAAGCTGTTCAGCAGTCTGATGGCCTGGGGAGAAGCTGTTCAGCAGTCTGATGGCTTGGGGGGAGGCTGTAACTATAAAGGCTGCCTCTCCATGCCGCTTGGTCCTTGGCTTTGGGATAGTTAAAAGGCTGCCTCTCCATGCCGCTTGGTCCTTGGCTTTGGGATAGTTAAAAGGCTGCCTCTCCATGCCGCTTGGTCCTTGGCTTTGGGATAGTTAAAAGGCTGCCTCTCCATGCCGCTTGGTCCTTGGCTTTGGGATAGTTAAAGGCTGCCTCTCCATGCCGCTTGGTCCTTGGCTTTGGGATAGTTAAAGGCTGCCTCTCCATGCCGCTTGGTCCTGGGCTTTGTGGTAGTTAAAGGCTGTCTCTCCATGCCTCTTGGTCCTTGGCTTTGTGGTAGTTAAAGGCTGTCTCTCCATGCCGCTTGGTCCTGGGCTTTGTGGTAGTTAAAAGGCTGTCTCTCCATGCCTCTTGGTCCTAGGCTTTGGGATAGTTAAAAGGCTGTCTCTCCATGCCGCTTGGTCCTGGGCTTTGTGGTAGTTAAAAGGCTGTCTCTCCATGCCGCTTGGTCCTGGGCTTTGTGGTAGTTAAAAGGCTGTCTCTCCATGCCTCTTGGTCCTAGGCTTTGGGATAGTTAAAAGGCTGCCTCTCCATGCCGCTTGGTCCTTGGCTTTGGGATAGTTAAAGGCTGCCTCTCCATGCCGCTTGGTCCTGGGCTTTGGGATAGTTAAAGGCTGCCTCTCCATGCCGCTTGGTCCTTGGCTTTGGGATAGTTAAAAGGCTGCCTCTCCATGCCGCTTGGTCCTGGGCTTTGGGATAGTTAAAGGCTGCCTCTCCATGCCGCTTGGTCCTGGGCTTTGGGATAGTTAAAGGCTGCCTCTCCATGCCGCTTGGTCCTGGGCTTTGTGGTAGTTAAAGGCTGCCTCTCCATGCCGCTTGGTCCTGGGCTTTGGGATAGTTAAAAGGCTGCCTCTCCATGCCGCTTGGTCCTGGGCTTTGGGATAGTTAAAGGCTGCCTCTCCATGCCGCTTGGTCCTGGGCTTTGGGATAGTTAAAGGCTGTCTCTCCATGCCGCTTGGTCCTGGGCTTTGGGATAGTTAAAAGGCTGTCGCTCCATGCCTCTTGGTCCCAGGCTTTGGGATAGTTAAAAGGCTGTCTCTCCATGCCTCTTGGTTCCAGGCTTTGGGATAGTTAAAAGGCTGTCTCTCCATGCCTCTTGGTTCTAGGCTTTGGGATAGTTAAAAGGCTGTCTCTCCATGCCTCTTGGTTCTAGGCTTTGGGATAGTTAAAAGGCTGTCTCTCCATGCCTCTTGGTTCCAGGCTTTGGGATAGTTAAAAGGCTGTCTCTCCATGCCTCTTGGTCCTTGGCTTTGGGATAGTTAAAGGCTGCCTCTCCATGCCTCTTGGTCCTGGGCTTTGGGATAGTTAAAAGGCTGTCTCTCCATGCCTCTTGGTTCTAGGCTTTGGGATAGTTAATAGGCCAGAGGACCTGAGGGACCTCAGGTACATAACTTAAAAGTATGTCTGACATGTATTGAGGTGCACAAACTTGGATTTATTTTAAAACCAATAGAATAAACTTTAAAATGAATTCTAAAACTGACAGCCAGTGCAGAGACCTTAAAACCAGTGTAATGTGAGTTCTCCATCTGGTCTTGGTTAGGGTGTTGTTCACATCCATGTACATATCAATTATAATATCTAAATGAGAGAGCAGCAGTGTTGTTCACATAAATGTAGATATCAATTCTAATATATTTAGTCACCGTAATGCTGGTCATCCTACAGTAAAAACTCCAATAACTGTTACAGATTATGTTACACATGACGTTTTAACCATTGGTTTTCTTTGAGAATTATCTACCCAATATAACATTGTACCCATTGGTCAAAATGGGTTTTTGATTGGACAACCTAGTGTGTGTGTGTGTGTGTGTGTCTCTGTCTGCATCCCTGCCTCTCGGTCCCCCTGACCTAAACCATGTCACCCCCAGGGTATGGTTGGCCTGGTGACAGGCGGTGCTTCAGGGCTGGGTCGGGCTACCGTGGAGAGGTTGGTGCAGCAGGGGGCGTGTGCTGTCATTCTGGACCTTCCCTCTTCAGACGGACACACCCTGGCAGCCAGCCTCGGAGAACGCTGCACCTTTGCCCCGCTGACGTGAGTCTGACCTTTCACCCCTCACCAATATTCCCTCTAAGCTGCGCACCTCCTCCAGGACTGCCGTGCAGAAGAAACGCCACGCCGAGACGCAGGACATTCAACTAAGCAGAGTTCACCCCGTTAGTTTGCACTACATAGATCAATGTGGGGTTTTTATGTGACAAATTATTTTACATTTTTTAATTTGACCTTTATTTAACTAGGCAAGTCAGTTAAGAACAAATTCTTATTTTCAATGACGGCCTGGGAACAACATTATATCAGCCTCTTTTCAATGCAACAAACCAAAACACATCAAGTTTACAGGATTGAGTCTGTGATTTTGTTTTAGGAAAAGCGCAAAGGAGTAGAATTGTATTGGCTGGAGTAGCCCTCGTGTGCACATTTGTTGATTTTCTTTACTAGTTAGCGAGTTGTTAGCCCAATTATACTGTAGACAAGTATAGGTCAGTAATGGGAAGTTAGCCTACTGCTTCCTATAAGAGCACAACATGTGGAGGTTTCAAGCTGTCTCTGAAAAGTCAGTCAGCTAAACATATGATGTCTTAATTAAAGGGGCGGTGTTGTGTTTTGAAACAGGCTTAAATATGCAATTAAGCGAGTAGGCAGACGGGTAGCTTACATTGTCTAATTCTCTGTATGGTAATAATCATAAATTGTATTTTGTAAAGTGGTTTCTTGTGTCATACAATACAATCTATAGTCACCTATTTCAACACAATATAATCTATAGTCACCTATTTCAACACAATATAATCTATAGTCACCTATTTCAACACAATACAATCTATAGTCACCTATTTCAACACAGTACAATCTACAGTCACCTATTTCAACACAATATAATCTATAGTCACCTATTTGGACCATGGTGCTACAGATCAAGTCAAACACATTCATTCATGTCAAGCCCTTACTCATGTAAAAACACTCATGCATTTTAGGTCTTCATTGAACACTACATTGAGGCTAACCCCTGCACCGTACTCTGTGACCCCTACCCTCTGTGACCCCTACTCCTCTTTCAGGAGTACTTTGCTCTAAACCCTGCCCCTCTGCGTCCTGGTTGTCTAGGTAACGTCAGAGGCAGATGTGCGTTCTGCGGTGGAGCTGGCCCGGCAGCGGTTTGGGAAGCTGGACCTGGCGGTGAACTGTGCTGGCATCGCCGTTGCCGTCAAGACTTATAACTTCAAAAAGGATGTTCCCCACAGTCTAGAAGACTTCACTAGAGTTATCACTGTAAGACATTGTCTACTGCTTACTGAACCTACTGTCAGACTGTAGTATACTCTACATTACCAACATTATGTAGACACCTGCTCGTCAAACATCTCATTCCAGAATCATGAGCATTAATATGGAGTTGGTCCGCCATTTGCTGCTATAACAGCCTCCACTCTTCTGGGAAGGCTTTCCACTAGATGTTGGAACATTGCTGCTATAACAGCCTCCACTCTTCTGGGAAGGCTTTCCACTAGATGTTGGAACATTGCTGCTATAACAGCCTCCACTCTTCTGGGAAGGCTTTCCACTAGATGTTGGAACATTGCTGCTATAACAGCCTCCACTCTTCTGGGAAGGCTTTCCACTAGATGTTGGAACATTGCTGCTATAACAGCCTCCACTCTTCTGGGAAGGCTTTCCACTGGATGTTGGAACATTGCTGCTATAACAGCCTCAATTCTTCTGGGAAGGCTTTCCACTAGATGTTGGAACATTGCTGCTATAACAGCCTCCACTCTTCTGGGAATGCTTTCCACTGGATGTTGGAACATTGATGCTATAACAGCCTCAATTCTTCTGGGAAGGCTTTCCACTGGATGTTGGAACATTGCTGCTATAACAGCCTCCACTCTTCTGGGAAGGCTTTCCACTAGATGTTGGAACATTGCTGCAGGGACCTCCTCTGTGTGCTATTTAAGGCGGAGCTGTGAGTTTTAGGCACAGGAAATTGTTCATTTCGTCTGGATAGGCTAGAAAATGCGACATCCCTATGCAAATGTAAGGTCTGAAACCTGCCTCTTCTCGCCAGCGGTGAGATGGGGCTTTTAGGTATTATAAGACATGGGACCCTACGACGGTCACAGAGCGCTTTGTACACAAATGTCAATCGGAACTGCTCACAGCCCTCCAAATAGGGGACTTAACATCTAAAGCCTTGTTCACATTGGCAGTTTTGAAGTGACTCAAATCACAATTTTTCTCCCACATCTGATTCTAATCTGTTATTTTTCCTGCAGTCTGACCAGCCCAAAAGCACATGGAATCAGATATTTCAAGCCAAATCTGATTCCTGGCCATACAACTTGTCTGAACTGTTAAATCGGATTTATTTGCCCTCAAGTGGTTTTTAGACTATTTTGCATATTTTGTTGGTTGCTAGCTACTCTGTTGACAGTTTGACAGGCGGATGTGCTAGCTAACTAGCTTGTTAATTGTTGTTTGCTAGCTACTCTGACAGTTTGACAGGAGGATGTGCTAGCTAACTAGCTTGTTAATTGTTGTTTGCTAGCTACTCTGACAGTTTGACAGGAGGATGTGCTAGCTAACTAGCTTGTTAATTGTTGTTTGCTAGCTACTCTGTTGACAGTTTGACAGGCGGATGTGCTAGCTAATGAGCTTGTTAATTGTTGTTTGCTAGCTACTCTGACAGTTTGACAGGAGGATGTGCTAGCTAACTAGCTTGTTAATTGTTGTTTGCTAGCTACTCTGACAGTTTGACAGGAGGATGTGCTAGCTAACTAGCTTGTTAATTGTTTACAAACAAATGAGTGAATGTGCTAGTAAACAGGGCGGCAGGGTAGCCTAGTGGTTAGAGCGTTGGACTAGTAACCGAAAGGTTGCAAGTTCGAATCCCCGAGCTGACAAGGTGCACATCTGTCATTCTGCCCCTGAACAGGCAGTTAACCCACTGTTCCTAGGCTGTTATTGAAAATAAGAATTTGTTCTTAACTGACTTGCCTAGTAAAATAAAATAAAAAAGGTAGCTAGTTGACTGCTGTGGCTGGCCAAAAAGGAATGAAAGTTTAATCATCTTATCCTTTGAGGCTTTAAAAGTGTTCTGACACTGATTTTTAACATTCAAAGCAACTGAGAAGCATCAATGACAGTCATTGTCACCTTATCGTGATACATAACTTCTGAGTGACAGGAAATATGAGCACCACTAATCAGCCTACGCCACTGCTCACACACCTGTCATTACTATGACAACTCGCCATGTCAACTAATAACTGCTGTCTGAAAACACACCATCTGATTTGGTCACTTGTTGGGCTTTTTCATCCAAGGGGTGGATCAGCTTAATATGGCAGATTGTTGCTTCCATCAATGTAATTGTCTGCATCATTTACAATCCCCCATATATTTTTGGGGTAAATATATATATTAATATACATGCACGCATGAATACATATATACACATACCTATATAGATATACATGTACACATATATACATACACATACCTATACATGTACACATATACAGTGGGGCAAAAAAGTAAAGAGCTGTCAAAGGACACCAGAAACAAAATTGTAGACCTGCACCAGGCTGGGAAGACTGAATCTGCAATAGGTAAGCAGCTTGGTTTGAAGAAATCAACTGTGGGAGCAATTATTAGGAAATGGAAGACATACAAGACCCCTGATAATCTCCCTCGATCTGAGGCTCCACGCAAGATCTCACCCCATGGGGTCAAAATGATCACAAGAACGGTGAGCAAAAATCCCAGAACCACATGGGGGACCTAGTGAATGACCTGCAGAGAGCTGAGACCGAAGTAACAAAGCCTACCATCAGTAACACACTACGCCGCCAGGGACTCAAATCCTGCAGTGCCAGACGTGTCCCCCTGCTTAAGCCAGTACATGTCCAGGCCCGTCTGAAGTTTGCTAGAGAGCATTTGGATGATCCAGAAGAAGATTGGGAGAAAGTCATATGGTCAGATGAAACCAAAATATAACTTTTTGGTAAAAGCTCAACTCGTCTTGTTTGGAGGACAAAGAATGCTGAGTTGCATCTAAAGAACACCATACCTAATGTGAAGCATGGGGGTGGAAACATCATGTTTTGGGGCTGTTTTTCTGCAAAGGGACCAGGACGACTGATCCGTGTAAAGGAAAGAATGAATGGGGCCATGTATTGTGAGATTTTGAGTGAAAACCTCCTTCCATCAGCAAGGGCATTGAAGATGAAACATGGCTGGGTCTTTCAGCATGACAATGATCCCAAACACACTGCCCGGGCAACGAAGGAGTGGCTTCGTAAGAAGCATTTCAAGGTCCTGGAGTGGCCTAGCCAGTCTCCAGATCTCAACCCCATAGAAAATCTTTGGAGGGAGTTGAAAGTCCGTGTTGCCCAGCAACAGCCCCAAAACATCACTGCTCTAGAGGAGATCTGCATGGAGGAATGGGCCAAAATACCAGCAACAGTGTGTGAAAACCTTGTGAAGACTTACAGAAAACGTTTGACCTCTGTCATTGCCAACAAAGGGTATATAACAAAGTATTGAGATAAACTTTTGTTATTGACCAAATACTTATTTTCCACCATAATTTGCAAATAAATTCATTAAAAATCCTACAATGTGATTTTCTGGATTTTTTTCTCTCATTTTGTCTGTCATAGTTGGTGTACTTATGATGAAAATTACAGTCCTCATTTTTTTAAGTGGGAGAACTTGCACAATTGGTGGGTGACTAAATACTTTTTGCCCCACTGTATACATACACATACCTATATAGATATACATACTTTTTTAAGAATATACCTTTTATTATTACCCCAAGCCCGAACACCCTTCCCCAATTGCAGTAAACTAATAAACACTTGGACTTCTTCTACCTTCAGTTTATACATACTATACACATGTTACAGACAGTCTATTTTACAATAGTTATATTTGGTTTGTTTGTATGTCCTTCCTCTATTTCTGATGTCCATCCAGTTTGATTTCTATTTGTAACTGCTATTTCACAAAATTTCTGAACCTATATACATTTTACAGTTGTAACTTGTTGTTTGGGCAGTCAGTATTCCAAAACGAATTTAAAAAACAAGCTGATTTGAGCTTTAAGGCCTGCTGTGTGAACAGGGATTTAGAGAGGGGCCAGATCCAGGAACAACTCCTAGTCCAGCTATTCAATCTGTCTGGATGTAAAGTTCACTGATTGGCCAGTGCACACGCCTGGAGTGAGCATTATGTCCTACAGTGTTAACATAGCGTTAGAGATTTTAAAAGCATACCCATTTTTGAAATTTCACATACTTTAAAACTTTGTGTGTGTAGGTGAACATCGCTGGGACGTTTAATGTGATCCGATTGGCTGTTGGTGAGATGGGGAAGAACGAACCAGACGCAGACGGACACAGAGGCTGTATCATCAACACAGCAAGTGTAGCTGCCTATGATGGACAGGTACACACACACACACCTTTGGCCTATTATGGACAGGTACACACACACAAACCTGTGACCTATGATGGACAGGTACACACACACACCTGTGACCTATGATGGACAGGTACACACACACACCTGTGACCTATGATGGACAGGTACACACACACACCTGTGACCTATGATGGACAGGTACACACACACACACCTGTGACCTATGATGGACAGGTACACACACACACCTTTGGCCTATTATGGACAGGTACACACACACACCTGTGACCTATGATGGACAGGTACACACACACACACCTGTGACCTATGATGGACAGGTACACACACACACACCTGTGACCTATGATGGACAGGTACACACACACACCTGTGACCTATGATGGACAGGTACACACACACACCTTTGGCCTATTATGGACAGGTACACACACACACACCTGTGACCTATGATGGACAGGTACACACACACACACCTGTGACCTATGATGGACAGGTACACACACACCTGTGACCTATGATGGACAGGTACACACACACCTGTGACCTATGATGGACAGGTACACACACACACCTGTGACCTATGACGGACAGGTACACACACACACCTGTGACCTATGACGGACAGGTACACACACACACCTGTGGCCTATGACGGACAGGTAGCCACGGTGGCTTTTGACGGACAGGTAGCCACGGTGGCCTATGACGGACAGGTAGCCACTGTGGTCTATGACGGACAGGTAGCCATGGTGGCCTATGACGGACAGGTAGCCACGGTGGCCTATGACGGACAGGTAGCCACGGTGGCCTATGACGGACAGGTAGCCACTGTGGTCTATGACGGACTAAGGATCTAAGGACTAAACACCTCCCTCTGCAACTGGATCCTGGACTTCCTGATGGGTCGCCCCCAGGTGATAAGGGTAAGTAACAACACATCCTCCATGCTGATCCTCAACACGGGGGCCCCTCAGGGGTGCGTGCTTAATCCCATCCTGTACTCCCTGTTCACCCACGACTGTGTGGCCAGGCACGACTCCAACACCATCATTAAGTTTGCTGACGACACAACAGTGGTAGGCCTGATCACCAACAGTGACAAAATACCCCAACGACGAGACAGCCTATAGGGAGGAGGTCAGAGACATGGCCGTGTGGTGCCAGGATATCAACCTCTCCCTTAACGTGATCAAGACAATGGAGATGATTGTGGACTACAGAAAATGGAGGACCGAGCACACCCCCATTCTCATCAACGGGGATGTAGTGGAGCAGGTTGAGAGCTTCAAGTTCCTCGATGTACACGTCACCAACAAACTGTCATGGTCCAAACACACCAAGACAGTCATGAAGAGGGCACGACAAAACCTATTCCCCTCAGGAGACTGACTAGATTTGGCATTGGTACTCAGATCCTCAAAAGTTCTGCAGCTGCACCATCGAGAGCATCCTGACTTGTTGCAGCACTGCCTGGTATGTGGCAACTGCTCGGCTTCCGACCACAAGGCACTACAGAGTGTAGTGCGCACGGCCCAGTACACTGGGGCCAAGCTTCCTGCCATCCAGAACCTCTATACCAGGCGGTGTCAGAGGAAGACCCTGAAATTTGTCAGACTCCGGTGTGTCAGACTCCAGCCACCCTCGTCATAAACTGTTCTCTCTGTTACTGCACGGCAAGCGGTACCAGAGCACCAAGTCTAGGTCCAAGAGGCTTCTAAAGAGATTCTACCCCCAAGCCATAAGACTCCTGAATGTCTAATCAAATGGCTACCCAGACTATTTGCATTGCCCCCCCCTTTACGCCCACTGCTGTTATTATCTATGCATAGTCACTTCGATGACTCTACCTACATGTTCATATTACCTCGACTAACCAGTGACCCCGCACATTGACTCTGTACCGGTACCCCTGCATTTAGCCTCCACAGTGACTCTGTACCGGTACCCCTGCATTTAGCCTCCACAGTGACTCTGTACCGGTACCCCCTGCATATAGCCTCCACAGTGACTCTGTACCGGTACCCCCTGCATATAGCCTCCACAGTGACTCTGTACCGGTACCCCCTGCATATAGCCTCACGTTGACTCTGTACTGGTACCCCTGCATTTAGCCTCCACAGTGACTCTGTACCGGTACCCCCTGCATATAGCCTCCACGTTGACTCTGTACTGGTACCCCTGCATTTAGCCTCCACATTGACTCTGTACCGTAAAACCCTGTATATAGCCTCACTATTGTTGTTTTACTGCTGCTCTTTAATTATGTTAACTTTAAAAATATATATATTATACTTAACCAACAATGCAGTTTTAAGAAAAATACGTGTTAAGGGAGCATTTCACTGTAAGGTTGTGTTCGGAGCACTTGACAAAATCTGATTTGATGAAAGCTTCCCTCTCTCTCTGGGTGGGCCAGGCAGCATACTCTGTCTGAATTAGGTATCGTAGGAATGACCCTACCCATCTCTCTCTCGCGGTCTCTCTGTCTCTCTAGGTGGGCCAGGCAGCGTACTCTGCGTCTAAAGGAGGTATCGTAGGAATGACTCTACCCATCGCTAGAGACCTGGCACCCATGGGCATCAGAGTGGTTACTATAGCTCCCGGTCAGTATACAGACACACACTGTATACAGACACACACACTGTATATAAATCAATTCAATTTGGTATTGGTCACAAACATATTGATCAGATGGTATTGGTCACAAACATATTGATCAGATGGTATTGGTCACATACGTATTTGATCAGATGGTATTGGTCACATACATATTGATCAGATGGTATTGGTCACATACGTATTGATCAGATGGTATTGGTCACATACCTATTAATCAGATGGTATTGGTCACATACGTATTGATCAGATGGTATTGGTCACATACCTATTGATCAGATGGTATTGGTCACATACATATTGATCAGATGGTATTGGTCACATACGTATTTGATCAGATGGTATTGGTCACATACATATTGATCAGATGGTATTGGTCACATACGTATTGATCAGATGGTATAGGTCACATACGTATTTGATCAGATGGTATTGGTCACATACGTATTGATCAGATGGTATTGGTCACATACATATTGATCAGATGGTATTGGTCACATACATATTGATCAGATGGTATTGGTCACATACATATTGATCAGATGGTATTGGTCACATACATATTGATCAGATGGTATTGGTCACATACATATTGATCAGATGGTATTGGTCACGTACGTATTGATCAGATGGTATTGGTCACATACATATTGATCAGATGGTATAGGTCACGTATTTATCAGATGGTATTGATCAGATGGTATTGGTCACATACGTATTGATCAGATGGTATTGGTCACATACGTATTGATCAGATGGTATTGGTCACATACGTATTGATCAGATGGTATTGGTCACGTATTGATCAGATGGTATTGGTCACGTGCGTATCGATCAGATGGTATTGGTCACGTATTGATCAGATGGTATTGGTCACGTATTGATCAGATGGTATTGGTCACGTATTGATCAGATGGTATTGGTCACGTATTGATCAGATGGTATTGGTCACGTATCGATCAGATGGTATTGGTCACGTATTGATCAGATGGTATTGGTCACGTATTGATCAGATGGTATTGGTCACGTATTGATCAGATGGTATTGGTCACGTATTGATCAGATGGTATTGGTCACGTATTGATCAGATGGTATTGGTCACGTATTGATCAGATGGTATTGGTCACGTATTGATCAGATGGTATTGGTCACGTATTGATCAGATGATATTGGTCACGTATTGATCAGATGGTATTGGTCACGTATTGATCAGATGGTATTGGTCACGTATTGATCAGATGGTATTGGTCACGTATTGATCAGATGATATTGGTCACGTATTGATCAGATGGTATTGGTCACGTATTGATCAGATGGTATTGGTCACGTATTGATCAGATGATATTGGTCACGTATTGATCAGATGGTATTGGTCACGTATTGATCAGATGGTATTGGTCACGTATTGATCAGATGATATTGGTCACGTATTGATCAGATGGTATTGGTCACGTATTGATCAGATGGTATTGGTCACGTATTGATCAGATGATATTGGTCACGTATTGATCAGATGATATTGGTCACGTATTGATCAGATGGTATTGGTCACGTATTGATCAGATGGTATTGGTCACGTATTGATCAGATGGTATTGGTCACGTATTGATCAGATGGTATTGGTCACGTATTGATCAGATGGTATTGGTCACGTATTGATCAGATGGTATTGGTCACGTATTGATCAGATGGTATTGGTCACGTATCGATCAGATGGTATTGGTCACGTATTGATCAGATGGTATTGGTCACGTATTGATCAGATGGTATTGGTCACGTATTGATCAGATGGTATTGGTCACGTATTGATCAGATGGTATTGGTCACGTATTGATCAGATGGTATTGGTCACATACATATTGATCAGATGGTATTGGTCACGTATCGATCAGATGGTATTGGTCACGTATTGATCAGATGGTATTGGTCACATACGTATTGATCAGATGGTATTGGTCACGTATTGATCAGATGATATTGGTCACGTATTGATCAGATGGCATTGGTCACATACATATTGATCAGATGGTATTGGTCACGTATTTATCAGATGGTATTGATCAGATGGTATTGGTCACATACGTATTGATCAGATGGTATAGGTCACGTATTTATCAGATGGTATTGATCAGATGGTATTGGTCACATACGTATTGATCAGATGGTATTGGTCACATACGTATTGATCAGATGGTATTGGTCACGTATTGATCAGATGGTATTGGTCACGTATTGATCAGATGGTATTGGTCACATACATATTGATCAGATGGTATTGGTTGGGAGTGGGTCGCGTTTACGGGGCTATGGTATTGGTCACGCATCCAGTGGGTGGTATTGGTCACGCATCCAGTGGGTGGTATTGGTCACGCATCCAGTGGGTGGTATTGGTCACGCATCCAGTGGGTGGTATTGGTCACGCATCCAGTGGGTGGTATTGGTCACGCATCCAGCGGGTGGTATTGGTCACGCATCCAGCGGGTGGTAATGGTCACGCATCCAGTGGGTGGTATTGGTCACGCATCCAGTGGGTGGTATTGGTCACGCATCCAGTGGGTGGTATTGGTCACGCATCCAGCGGGTGATATTGGTCACGCATCCAGTGGGTGGTATTGGTCACGCATCCAGTGGGTGGTATTGGTCACGCATCCAGCGGGTGGTATTGGTCACGCATCCAGCGGGTGGTATTGGTCACGCATCCAGCGGGTGGTATTGGTCACGCATCCAGCGGGTGGTATTGGTCACGCATCCAGCGGGTGGTATTGGTCACGCATCCAGCGGGTGGTATTGGTCACGCATCCAGCGGGTGGTATTGGTCACATTTACATTACATTACATTACATTTAAGTCATTTAGCAGACGCTCTTATCCAGAGCGACTTACAAATTGGTGCATACACCTTATGACAACCAGTGGAACAGCCACTTGCATCTAAATCTTGTTGGGGGGTGAGAAGGATTACTTACCCTTACTTACCCTATCCTAGGTATCCCTTGAAGAGGTGGGGTTTCAGGTGTCTCCGGAAGGTGGTGATTGACTCCGCTGTCCTGGCGTCGTGAGGGAGTTTGTTCCACCATTGGGGGCCAGAGCAGCGAACAGTTTTGACTGGGCTGAGCGGGAACTGTACTTCCTCAGTGGTAGGGAGGCGAGCAGGCCAGAGGTGGATGAACGCAGTGCCCTTGTTTGGGTGTAGGGCCTGATCAGAGCCTGGAGGTACTGAGGTGCCGTTCCCCTCACAGCTCCGTAGGCGAGCACCATGGTCTTGTAGCGGATGCGAGCTTCAACTGGAAGCCAGTGGAGAGAGCGGAGGAGCGGGGTGACGTGAGAGAACTTGGGAAGGTTGAACACCAGACGGGCTGCGGCGTTCTGGATGAGTTGTAGGGGTTTAATGGCACAGGCAGGGAGCCCAGCCAACAGCGAGTTGCAGTAATCAAGACGGGAGATGACAAGTGCCTGGATTAGGACCTGCGCCGCTTCCTGTGTGAGGCAGGGTCGTACTCTGCGGATGTTGTAGAGCATGAACCTACAGGAACGGGACACCGCCTTGATGTTAGTTGAGAACGTCAGGGTGTTGTCCAGGATCACGCCAAGGTTCTTAGCGCTCTGGGAGGAGGACACAATGGAGTAGTCAACCGTGATGGCGAGATCATGGAACGGGCAGTCCTTCCCGGGAGGAAGAGGAGCTCCGTCTTGCTGAGGTTCAGCTTGAGGTGGTGATCCGTCATCCACACTGATATGTCTGCCAGACATGCAGAGATGCGATTCGCCACCTGGTCATCAGAAGGGGAAAGGAGAAGATTAATTGTGTGTCGTCTGCATAGCAATGATAGGAGAGACCATGTGAGGTTATGACAGAGCCAAGTGACTTGGTGTATAGCGAGAATAAGAGAGGGCCTAGAACAGAGCCCTGGGGACACCAGTGGTGAGAGCGCGTGGTGAGGAGACAGATTCTCGCCACGCCACCTGGTAGGAGCGACCTGTCAGGTAGGACGCAATCCAAGCGTGGGCCGCGCCGGAGATGCCCAACTCGGAGAGGGTGGAGAGGAGGATCTGATGGTTCACAGTATCGAAGGCAGCCGATAGGTCTAGAAGGATGAGAGCAGAGGAGAGAGAGTTAGCTTTAGCAGTGCGGAGCGCCTCCGTGATACAGAGAAGAGCAGTCTCAGTTGAATGACTAGTCTTGAAACCTGACTGATTTGGATCAAGAAGGTCATTCTGAGAGAGATAGCGGTAGAGCTGGCCAAGGACGGCACGCTCAAGAGTTTTGGAGAGAAAAGAGAAGGGATACTGGTCTGTAGTTGTTGACATCGGAGGGATCGAGTGTAGGTTTTTTCAGAAGGGGTGCAACTCTCGCTCTCTTGAAGACGGGAGGGACGTAGCCAGCGGTCAGGGATGAGTTGATGAGCGAGGTGAGGTAAGGGAGAAGGTCTCCGGAAATGGTCTGGAGAAGAGAGGAGGGGATAGGGTCAAGCGGGCAGGTTGTTGGGCGGCCGGCCGTCACAAGACGCGAGATTTCATCTGGAGAGAGAGGGGAGAAAGAGGTCAGAGCATAGGGTAGGGCAGTGTGAGCAGAACCAGCGGTGTCGTTTGACTTAGCAAACGAGGATCGGATGTCATCGACCTTCTTTTCAAAATGGTTGACGAAGTCATCTGCAGAGAGGGAGGAGGGAGGGGGGAGGATTCAGGAGGGAGGAGAAGGTGGCAAAGAGCTTCCTAGGGTTAGAGGCAGATGCTTGGAATTTAGAATGGTAGAAAGTGGCTTTAGCAGCAGAGACAGAGGAGGGAAAATGTAGAGAGGAGGGAGTGAAAGGATGCCAGGTCCGCAGGGAGGCGAGTTTTCCTCCATTTCCGCTCGGCTGCCCGGAGCCCTGTTCTGTGAGCTCGCAATGAGTCGTCGAGCCACGGAGCGGGGAGGGAGGACCGAGCCGGCCTGGAGGATAGGGGACATAGGGAGTCAAAGGATGCAGTAAGGGAGGAGAGGAGGGTTGAGGAGGCAGAATCAGGAGATAGGTTGGAGAAAGTTTGAGCAGAGGGAAGAGAAGATAGGATGGAAGAGGAGAGAGTAGCGGGGGAGAGAGAGCGAAGGTTGGGATGGCGCGATACCATCCGAGTAGGGGCAGTGTGGGAAGTGTTGGATGAGAGCGAGAGGGAAAAGGATACAAGGTAGTGGTCGGAGACTTGGAGGGGAGTTGCAATGAGGTTAGTGGAAGAACAGCATCTAGTAAAGATGAGGTCAAGCGTATTGCCTGCCTTGTGAGTAGGGGGGGAGGGTGAGAGGGTGAGGTCAAAAGAGGAGAGGAGTGGAAAGAAGGAGGCAGAGAGGAATGAGTCAAAGGTAGACGTGGGGAGGTTAAAGTCGCCCAGAACTGTGAGAGGTGAGCCGTCCTCAGGAAAGGAGCTTATCAAGGCATCAAGCTCATTGATGAACTCTCCGAGGGAACCTGGAGGGCGATAAATGATAAGGATGTTAAGCTTGAAAGGGCTGGTAACTGTGACAGCATGGAATTCAAAGGAGGCAATAGACAGATGGGTAAGGGGAGAAAGAGAGAAAGACCACTTGGGAGAGATGAGGATCCCGGTGCCACCACCCCGCTGACCAGAAGCTCTCGGGGTGTGCGAGAACACGTGGGCGGACGAGGAGAGAGCAGTAGGAGTAGCAGTGTTATCTGTGGTGATCCATGTTTCCGTCAGTGCCAAGAAGTCAAGGGACTGGAGGAGGCATAGGCTGAGATGAACTCTGCCTTGTTGGCCGCAGATTGGCAGTTCCAGAGGCTACCAGAGACCTGGAACTCCACGTGGGTCGTACGCGCTGGGACCACCAGGTTAGGGTGGTCGCGGCCACGCGGTGTGGAGCGTTTGTATGGTCTGTGCAGAGAGGAGAGAACAGGGATAGACAGACACATAGTTGACAGGCTACAGAAAAGGCTACGCTAATGCAAGGAAATTGGAATGACAAGCGGACTACACGTCTCGAATGTTCAGAAAGTTAAGCTTACGTAGCAAGAATCTTATTGACTAAAATGATTAAAATGATACAGTACTGCTAAAGTAGGCTAGCTGGCAGTAGCTGCGTTGTTGACACTACACTAATCAAGTCGTTCCGTTGAGTGTAATAATTCTACAGTGCTGCTATTCGGGGCTAGCTGGCTAGCTAGCAGTGTTGTTTACGTTACGTTGAGTTAAAAGAACGACAATAGCTGGCTAGCTAACCTAGGAAATCGGTCTAGACTACACAATTATCTTTGAAACAAAGACGGCTATGTAGCTAGCTATGTAGCTAGTTACGATCAAACAAATCAAACCGTTGTACTGTAATGAAATGAAAATGTGATACTCCCTGACCGGTGATTGAATTCGAAACAAAATGTGATACTACCTGTGAATGCGACCGGGTTGTTGAGTTCTATTCAGTAGACGTTGGCTAGCTGTTAGCTGTTAGCTGTTGGCTAGCTAGCAGAGTCTCCTACGTTAAGGACGACAAATAGCTGGCTAGCGAACCTCAGTGAATTAAGATAATCACTCCAAGGCTACACACACTAAACTACACAATTATCTTGGAAACAAAGACAGCTATGTAGCTAGCTAACACTGAACTAATCAAGTCGTACAGTTGAGTGAATAGCACTACAGTGATGCTAATCTGTGTGCGTTAGCTAGCGTTGCTAGCTCCTGGGCGAATAGCAGTGAAGGCTACGTTAGGGCGACGAAATACGAAATACGATAATTATGCAATTATCTCTGATACAAGGACGGCTATGTAGCTAGCTAAGAAGAATGGAAGAATGGCTAAGATTATGTAGCTAGCTAACAGTAAACTAATCAAGTCGTACAGTTGAGTGAATAGCACTACAGTGGGTGGTATTGGTCACGCATCCAGCGGGTGGTATATTCAGCACATGGTATTGGTGGCGTGTACGCATTCAGCAGATGGTATTGGTCGCGTGTACGCATTCAGCAGGTGGTATTGGTCGCGTGTACGCATTCAGCAGATGGTATTGGTGGCGTGTACGCATTCAGCAGGTGGTATTGGTGGCGTGTACGCATTCAGCAGGTGGTATTGGTGGCGTGTACACATTCAGCAGGTGGTATTGGTGGCGTGTACGCATTCAGCAGGTGGTATTGGTGGCGTGTACACATTCAGCAGGTGGTATTGGTGGCGTGTACGCATTCAGCAGGTGGTATTGGTCGCGTGTACGCATTCAGCAGGTGGTATTGGTGGCGTGTACGCATTCAGCAGGTGGTATTGGTGGCGTGTACGCATTCAGCAGGTGGTATTGGTGGCGTGTACGCATTCAGCAGGTGGTATTGGTGGCGTGTACGCATTCAGCAGGTGGTATTGGTGGCGTGTACACATTCAGCAGATGGCATTGGTCGCTTATTCAGCAGATGGCGTTGGTCGCGTATTCAGCAGATGGTATTGGTCTTGTATTCAGCAGATGGTATTGGTCTTGTATTCAGCAGATGGTTTTGGTCGCGTATTCAGCAGATGGTATTGGTCACGTATTCAGCAGGTGGCATTGGTCGCGTATTCAGCAGATGGTATTGGTCACATATTCAGCAGATGGCCTTGGTCCCGTATTCAGCAGATGGTAATTGTCACGTATTCAGCAGATGGTATTGGTCGCGTATTCAGCAGATGGCATTGGTTGTGTATTTAGCAGATGGCATTGGTCGCTTATTCAACAGATGGTAATTGTCACGTATTCAGCAGATGGTATTGGTCGCTCATTCAGCAGATGGCATTGGTCGCGTATTCAGCAGATGGCACTGGTTGCGTATTCAGCAGATGGTATTGGTCGCGTATTCAGCAGATGGTATTGGTCGCGTATTCAGCAGATGGTATTGGTCGCGTATTCAGCAGATGGTATTGGTCGCGTATTCAGCAGATGGTATTGGTCACGTATTCAGCAGATGGCATTGGTCCCGTATTCAGCAGATGGTAATTGTCACGTATTCAGCAGATGGTATTGGTCACGTATTCAGCAGATGGTATTGGTCACGTATTCAGCAGATGGCATTGGTCCCGTATTCAGCAGATGGTAATTGTCACGTATTCAGCAGATGGCATTGGTCGCTTATTCAGCAGATGGCATTGGTCGCGTATTCAGCAGATGGTATTGGTCACGTATTCAGAAGATGGTCTTGGTCACGTATTCAGCAGATGGTATTGGTCACGTATTCAGCAGCTGGTATTGGTCGCGTATTCAGCAGATGGCATTGGTCGCGTATTCAGCAGATGGTATTGGTCCCGTATTCATCAGATGGTATTGGTCCCGTATTCAGCAGATGGTAATTGTCACGTATTCAGCAGGTGGTATTGGTCCCGTATTCAGCAGATGGTAATTGTCACGTATTCAGCAGGTGGTATTGGTCGCGTATTCAGCAGATGGTAATTGTCACGTATTCAGCAGGTGGCATTGGTCGCGTATTCATCAGATGGTATTGGTCCCGTATTCAGCAGATGGTATTGGTCGCGTATTCAGCAGATGGTAATTGTCACGTATTCAGCAGATGGTATTGGTCCCGTATTCATCAGATGCTATTGGTCGCGTATTCAGCAGATGGTAATTGTCACGTATTCAGCAGATGGTATTGGTCCCGTATTCAGCAGATGGTAATTGTCACGTATTCAGCAGATGGCATTGGTCCCGTATTCATCAGATGCTATTGGTCGCGTATTCATCAGATGGTATTGGTCGCGTATTCAGCAGATGGTATTGGTCACGTATTCAGAAGATGGTCTTGGTCACGTATTCAGCAGATGGTATTGGTCACGTATTCAGCAGCTGGTATTGGTCGCGTATTCAGCAGCTGGTATTGGTCGCGTATTCAGCCGATGGCATTGGTCGCGTATTCAGCAGATGGCATTGGTCACGTATTCAGCAGATGGTATTGGTCCCTTATTCAGCAGATGGTATTGGTCCCGTATTCAGCAGATGGTATTGGTCCCGTATTCAGCAGATGGTATTGGTCGCGTATTCAGCAGATGGTATTGGTCGCGTATTTAGCAGATGGTATTGGTCGCGTATTCAGCAGATGGTGTTGGTCCCTTATTCAGCAGATGGTATTGGTCGCGTATTCATCAGATGCTATTGGTCGCGTATTCAGCAGATGGTATTGGTCGCGTATTTAGCAGATGGTATTGGTCGCGTATTCAGCAGATGGTATTGGTCACGTATTCAGCAGATGGCCTTGGTCCCGTATTCAGCAGATGGTAATTGTCACGTATTCAGCAGATGGTATTGGTCGCGTATTCAGCAGATGGTATTGGTCACGTATTCAGCAGATGGCATTGGTCCAGTATTCAGCAGATGGTAATTGTCACGTATTCAGCAGATGGCATTGGTCGCTTATTCAGCAGATGGCCTTGGTCCCGTATTCAGCAGATGGTAATTGTCACGTATTCAGCAGATGGCATTGGTCGCGTATTCAGCAGACGGCATTGGTCGCATATTCAGCAGATGGTATTGGTCGCGTATTCAGCAGATGGTATTGGTCACGTATTCAGCAGATGGTATTGGTCGCGTATTCAGCAGATGGTATTGGTCGCGTATTCAGCAGATGGTATTGGTCGCGTATTCAGCAGATGGTATGGTCGCGTATTCAGCAGATGGTATTGGTCACGTATTCAGCAGATGGTAATTGGTCAGGTTTTGGGAACGTATTCAGCAGATGGTAATTGTCACATATTCAGCAGATGCTATTGGTCACATATTTATGAACTTGAAACAAGCTTTATTAGTATTTAATCAGTGAGACATTAACATGAGCCCTCCTTCCTTCCCCAGGTCTGTTTGCTACTCCTCTCCTGGCAGGTCTACCTGAGAAGGTATACTACCCCCCACCTCTCTCTCTATATACACCTCTCTCACTATACTACCCCCCACCCCCTCTCTATAATAACCCCCCACACCTCTCTATACTACCCCCTCCTCTCTCTATACTAACCCCCCCCACCTCTCTCTATACTAACCCCCCACACCTCTCTCTATAATAACCCCCCACACCTCTCTCTCTATAATAACCCCCCACACCTCTCTCTATAATAACCCCCACACCTCTCTCTATAATAACCCCCTCACCTCTCTCTCTATAACCCCCACCTCTCTCTCTATAATAACCCCCCACACCTCTCTCTATAATAACCCCCCACCTCTCTCTCTATAATAACCCCCTACCTCTCTCTCTATAATAACCCCCCACACCTCTCTCTATAATAACCCCCCACCTCTCTCTCTATATACACCTCTCTCACTATACTACCCCCCACCCCTCTCTCTATAATAACCCCCCACACCTCTCTATACTACCCCCCACTCTCTCTATACTACCCCCCACCTCTCTCTATACTAACCCCCCACCTCTTTCTATACTAACCCCCCACACCCTCTCTCTATAATACCCCCCCCACCTCTCTCTCTATTACCCCCACACCTCTCTCTCTATAATAACCCCCACACCTCTCTCTATAATAACCCCCCACCTCTCTCTCTATAACCCCCCACCTCTCTCTCTATAATAACCCCCCACACCTCTCTATAATACCCCCCCCACACCTCTCTCTATACTAACCCCCCCACCTCTCTCTCTATACTAACCCCCCACCTCTCTCTATACTAACCCCCCACCTCTCTCTATACTAACCCCCACCTCTCTCTATACTAACCCCCTCCACCCACCTCTCTCTCTATACTACCCCCTCCCACCTCTCTCTCTATACTAACCCCCCACACCTCTCTCTCTATACTAACCCCCCACACCTCTCTATAGTAACCCCCCACACCTCTCTCTCTCTCTCTATACTAACCCCCCACACCTCTCTCTCTCCCTCCCCAGGTGCAGTCGTTCCTGGCCCGTCAGGTGCCCTTCCCGTCCCGCCTGGGAGACCCTGCAGAGTTTGCTCACCTGGTGACATCACTGGCTGAGAACCCCATGATCAACGGAGAGGTCATCAGGCTGGACGGAGCCATCCGCATGCAGCCCTGATGGGGGAGGGTCTAGTGGGGAGTACAGTTGCATTTCAGTCATTTAGCAGACGCTCTTATCCAGAGCCACTTAGTGAGTGCATACATTTTCATTGGTACTGGTCCCCGTGGGAATCGAGCCCACAACCCTGGCGTTGCCAGTGCCTTGCTCCACCCACTGAGCCACACGGGACATTTGGACACAAAATGGAATGTGAAACTGTAACACATGTACCCCTACTGTAGCTCAAATGAATGTTTGTGTGTTTCTGTTGTTCATATCCACAGCACTGCAATACTCCGCTATGCTCTCTGTGGTTTTGTAACTAATAAAAAACCTCATCCTCTGCTGTCTATCACACTTTCTCCTCAACAATACGAACATGGTAAGTTTTTCCAACAGGTTCAGCTGAAATGACGCCACTGCAACAATAGAACGTTGTAGAGAACACATCAGGGCAGCACATCAGGATGATAGATGTAATCTTCTCCATTAGGATGATAATGTAATCCACTCCATTAGGATCCTTCTGGTCCTTCTGTAGCTCAGTTGGTAGAGCATGGCGCTTGTAACGCCAGGGTAGTGGGTTCGATTCCGGGACCACCCATACGTAGAATGTATGCACACATGACTGTAAGTCGCTTTGGATAAAAGCGTCTGCTAAATGGCATATATTATTATTATTATTATAATCCACTCCATTAGGATGATAATGTAATCCACTCCATTAGGATGATTGATGTAACATACTTCTCCATTAGGATGATAGATGTAATCTTCTCCATCAGGATGATAGATGTAATCTACTCCATTAGGATGATAATGTAATCCACTCCATTAGGATGATTGATGTAACATACTTCTCCATTAGGATGATAGATGTAATCTACTCCATTAGGATGATAATGTAATCCACTCCATTAGGATGATTGATGTAACATACTTCTCCATTAGGATGATAGATGTAATCTACTCCATTAGGATGATAATGTAATCCACTCCGTTAGGATGATTGATGTAACATACTTCTCCATTAGGATGATAGATGTAATCTACTCCATTAGGATGATAATGTAATCCACTCCATTAGGATGATTGGTGTAACATACTTCTCCATTAGGATGATAGATGTAATCTTCTCCATCAGGATGATAGATGTAATCTACTCCATTAGGATGATAATGTAATCCACTCCATTAGGATGATAGATGTAATCTACTCCATTAGGATGATAATGTAATCCACTCCATTAGGATGATTGATGTAATCTACTCCATTAGGATGATAGATGTAATCTACTCCATTAGGATGATAATGTAATCCACTCCATTAGGATGATTGGTGTAACATACTTCTCCATTAGGATGATAGATGTAATCTTCTCCATCAGGATGATAGATGTAATCTACTCCATTAGGATGATAATGTAATCCACTCCATTAGGATGATAGATGTAATCTACTCCATTAGGATGATAATGTAATCCACTCCATTAGGATGATTGGTGTAACATACTTCTCCATTAGGATGATAGATGTAATCTACTCCATTAGGATGATAATGTAATCTACTCCATTAGGATGATTGATGTAATCTACTCCATTAGGATGATTGATGGAACATATTACTCCATTAGGATGATACATGTAATCTACTCCATTAGGATGATAGATGTAATCTACTCCTCCATTAGGATGATAGATGTAATCTACTCCTCCATTATGATGATAGATGTAATCTACAGGATGATATGTAATCTACTCCATTAGGATGACAGATGTAATCTACTACTCCATTAGGATGACAGATGTAATATACTACTCCATTAGGATGACAGATGTAATCTACACCTCCATTAGGATGATAATTATTATTTAGTGTAATGATGTTTAATTTGAGCATCATTATTTCTATATAGCTACACTTTCTCCTTCTGAACTTCTAACGCGAGTGGGTGTGTGGCTTCATTACAGTGATCGCAAGGTCAGCTGCTCACTGATCTGACATCTCCAGATTTCCACCTCCGACAACTCCAAAACATCAGCTTTGAGTATGTCAGCTATCATGGTAAACTTTTCTCATTGAATATAGACTATGGTTCCTGTGTGTCATCCTATCTATGATAATAATCATTACAATCTATATGGTTTCACTCTGTACTGGCTAGTAGTCCAGACACTTTAGTTCCCAGAAAACCTTTCACTTTATGTTTCTGTATGCTAGATCAACAGCAGCTATAGATTGTTGATAAGAAATGTCAGAACTAACATTTACATGACCATCAGACTAACGCTGGGGTGAATGATGCGGGGTGATGTGGGGTCCAATGGTGGGGTGCAAACCAACGGTTAAAGAACATGACATTATTAAATCATCGCTAGGAGCATCAGCTGGACGCATCCTCTTTTGTAAAGTGGGTGGGGCAAAAATGGACAGGAGAGACGCCCGAGCCGAAAGGTGTACCTCCTTTCCCACCCGAGCTCTAACTGATGGTGACTGCCCGTTTAGACCTGGTGCTAACATTTGTCCTTAACTTGTCCACATTCTGATTGTACCCACATTTTTAGACCAGTGTAGACGATTAAAAGATGCATTGTTATCTGATCTAAGTGCAAACAGACAAGATCGGGACAAAGTCAGGACAAAATATACATGTTAGAACCAGGTATAAACAGGGCTTCTGTCAGGGTTTGGGTCATTAACATTTTAAGTCATGAGTTGAAAAATCCCCATAGAAATCAATGGGAAGATGTCCCTGGATTGAAAACTGAATTGACTCCAAGCAAATCCTGTCAGTCTGTCTCAGCCTTCTTTTATAACTATAAACACCAATAAAGACTAGAAAATAAATATTTAAAAATAAATACATTAGTTATATCAGAAGCTTCCGAGCTACAAGGTGTGGGGGGTGATCACAACGAGGGGCAGAGGGTCAAACAGGTGTAGCGTTTTGGGGTGTACTGACTGATCTTGTACCTGCTTGTTGTATCGTGCATCTTAGTAATTAACCCCACAGCTACTAATAAACTGGGACGATGCATAACCAAGACACAACTACATTGTCTTAATGTGTGTAAAAGTAAAGAAAAGCAAGTCAATCCCATTGAGGGTAAATAACATTTGTATAAAATCATTTTTATTGTTGAACTTGACAAATGAAAACAATGTCACCTTAAATTAATATAACAATGACTGAATGAACCGGTGTGTGATTCTCTACTGTTATTGTTTCACTAACAGAACAGTCCAACAGAAACAGACTGGAGTAGAACACACTAAACAAACACACAGAATGACTTCCCACAACCCCCCTCTATCTCTGGCTAACACTGGCGCTCGTGTTAGCAGAGGTGACAACTGCCGGGGCGGCAGGAGGGGCGGTGGCTTCTCTGTACTGCTGAGTCCAGCTCTGAGGATCCTGTTCATGGAGCTAACAGACGGGAGAGAGGACCACCTCAGTTACACAGCTACAGTACCTAGTGAAAGTCCACACATCTTTGCAAGGTTTACATTCTGTTGCCTTAATGTCGAATTTAATCTAAAAATGGATTAAACTAAAAAATAAATCCCCACTGATCTACACAATCTACTCCACATTTTCAAAGTGAAAGAAATTAATTTCTGAAAATTTGTAAAATTAGAAAAGTACATTTCCTGAAGAAAATGTGGTGTGGTAGCGAGCAGTTTAATAGTGGCAGTGACTGGTGAGGGTAGTGGTAGTGACTGGTTATAGTTGTGGTAGTGACTGGTTATAGTTATAGTAGTGGTAGTGACTGGTTATAGTTTCAACTGTTCTGCCTTACTATTATTTGACCATGCTGGTCATTTATGAACATTTGAACATCTTGGCCATGTTCTGTTATAATCTCCACCCGGCACAGCCAGAAGAGGACTGGCCACCCCACATATGCTCTCTCTAATTCTCTCTTTCTCTCTCTCTCTCGGAGGACCTGAGCCCAAGGACCGTGCCCCAGGACGACCTGACATGATGACTCCTTGCTGTCCCCAGTCCACCTGACTGTGCTGCTGCTCCAGTTTCAACTGTTCTGCCTTGTTATTATTCGACCATGCTGGTCATTTATGAACATTTGAACATCTTGTGTTCTACAGTAGTAGTAGTGGTAGTGTCTACAGTAGTAGTGGTAGTGACTGGTTATAGTAGTGGTAGTGTCTACAGTAGTAGTAGTGGTAGTGTCTACAGTAGTAGTGGTAGTGTCTACAGTAGTAGTGGTAGTGACTGGTTATAGTAGTGGTAGTGTCTACAGTAGTAGTAGTGGTAGTGACTACAGTAGTAGTAGTGGTAGTGTCTACAGTAGTAGTAGTGGTAGTGTCTACAGTAGTAGTAGTGGTAGTGTCTACAGTAGTAGTAGTGGTAGTGTCTACAGTAGTAGTGGTAGTGTCTACAGTAGTAGTGGTAGTGTCTACAGTAGTAGTGGTAGTGACTGGTTATAGTAGTGGTAGTGTCTACAGTAGTAGTAGTGGTAGTGACTACAGTAGTAGTAGTGGTAGTGTCTACAGTAGTAGTAGTGGTAGTGTCTACAGTAGTAGTAGTGGTAGTGTCTACAGTAGTAGTGGTAGTGTCTACAGTAGTAGTGGTAGTGTCTACAGTAGTAGTGGTAGTGACTGGTTATAGTAGTGGTAGTGACTACAGTAGTAGTAGTGGTAGTGTCTACAGTAGTAGCGGTAGTGTCTACAGTAGTAGTAGTGGTAGTGTCTACAGTAGTAGTGGTAGTGTCTACAGTAGTAGCGGTAGTGTCTACAGTAGTAGTAGTGGTAGTGTCTACAGTAGTAGTGGTAGTGTCTACAGTAGTAGTGGTAGTGTCTACAGTAGTAGTGGTAGTGACTGGTTATAGTAGTGGTAGTGACTGGTTATAGTAGTGGTAGTGACTGGTTATAGTAGTGGTAGTGTCTACAGTAGTAGTGGTAGTGACTGGTTATAGTAGTGGTAGTGTCTACAGTAGTAGTAGTGGTAGTGTCTACAGTAGTAGTGGTAGTGTCTACAGTAGTAGTAGTGGTAGTGTCTACAGTAGTAGTGGTAGTGACTGGTTATAGTAGTGGTAGTGTCTACAGTAGTAGTAGTAGTGTCTACAGTAGTAGTGGTAGTGACTGGTTATAGTAGTGGTAGTGACTGGTTATAGTAGTGGTAGTGACTGGTTATAGTAGTGGTAGTGTCTACAGTAGTAGTGGTAGTGACTGGTTATAGTAGTGGTAGTGACTGGTTATAGTAGTGGTAGTGACTGGTTATAGTAGTGGTAGTGTCTACAGTAGTAGTGGTAGTGACTGGTTATAGTAGTGGTAGTGACTGGTTATAGTAGTGGTAGTGTCTACAGTAGTAGTAGTGGTAGTGTCTACAGTAGTAGTGGTAGTGTCTACAGTAGTAGTAGTGGTAGTGTCTACAGTAGTAGTGGTAGTGTCTACAGTAGTAGTGGTAGTGTCTACAGTAGTAGTGGTAGTGTCTACAGTAGTAGTAGTGGTAGTGTCTACAGTAGTAGTAGTGGTAGTGTCTACAGTAGTAGTAGTGGTAGTGTCTACAGTAGTAGTAGTGGTAGTGTCTACAGTAGTAGTAGTGGTAGTGTCTACAGTAGTAGTGGTAGTGTCTACAGTAGTAGTAGTGGTAGTGTCTACAGTAGTAGTAGTGGTAGTGTCTACAGTAGTAGTAGTGGTAGTGTCTACAGTAGTAGTAGTGGTAGTGTCTACAGTAGTAGTGGTAGTGTCTACAGTAGTAGTGGTAGTGACTGGTTATAGTAGTGGTAGTGTCTACAGTAGTAGTAGTGGTAGTGTCTACAGTAGTAGTGGTAGTGTCTACAGTAGTAGTGGTAGTGTCTACAGTAGTAGTAGTGGTAGTGTCTACAGTAGTAGTAGTAGTGTCTACAGTAGTAGTGGTAGTGTCTACAGTAGTAGTAGTGGTAGTGTCTACAGTAGTAGTAGTGGTAGTGTCTACAGTAGTAGTAGTGGTAGTGTCTACAGTAGTAGAAGTGGTAGTGTCTACAGTAGTAGTGGTAGTGTCTACAGTAGTAGTGGTAGTGACTGGTTATAGTAGTGGTAGTGACTGGTTATAGTAGTGGTAGTGTCTACAGTAGTAGTGGTAGTGTCTACAGTAGTAGTGGTAGTGTCTACAGTAGTAGTAGTGGTAGTGTCTACAGTAGTAGTAGTGGTAGTGTCTACAGTAGTAGTAGTGGTAGTGTCTACAGTAGTAGTAGTGGTAGTGTCTACAGTAGTAGTGGTAGTGTCTACAGTAGTAGTGGTAGTGACTGGTTATAGTAGTGGTAGTGTCTACAGTAGTAGTAGTGGTAGTGTCTACAGTAGTAGTGGTAGTGTCTACAGTAGTAGTGGTAGTGTCTACAGTAGTAGTGGTAGTGTCTACAGTAGTAGTAGTGGTAGTGTCTACAGTAGTAGTAGTGGTAGTGTCTACAGTAGTAGTGGTAGTGTCTACAGTAGTAGTGGTAGTGTCTACAGTAGTAGTGGTAGTGACTGGTTATAGTAGTGGTAGTGACTGGTTATAGTAGTGGTAGTGTCTACAGTAGTAGTAGTGGTAGTGTCTACAGTAGTAGTGGTAGTGTCTACAGTAGTAGTGGTAGTGTCTACAGTAGTAGTAGTGGTAGTGTCTACAGTAGTAGTAGTGGTAGTGTCTACAGTAGTAGTAGTGGTAGTGTCTACAGTAGTAGTGGTAGTGTCTACAGTAGTAGTGGTAGTGACTGGTTATAGTAGTGGTAGTGTCTACAGTAGTAGTAGTGGTAGTGTCTACAGTAGTAGTGGTAGTGTCTACAGTAGTAGTGGTAGTGTCTACAGTAGTAGTGGTAGTGTCTACAGTAGTAGTGGTAGTGTCTACAGTAGTAGTAGTGGTAGTGTCTACAGTAGTAGTAGTGGTAGTGTCTACAGTAGTAGTGGTAGTGTCTACAGTAGTAGTGGTAGTGTCTGCAGTAGTAGTGGTAGTGACTGGTTATAGTAGTGGTAGTGACTGGTTATAGTAGTGGTAGTGTCTACAGTAGTAGTAGTGGTAGTGTCTACAGTAGTAGTGGTAGTGTCTACAGTAGTAGTGGTAGTGTCTACAGTAGTAGTGGTAGTGTCTACAGTAGTAGTGGTAGTGTCTACAGTAGTAGTGGTAGTGACTGGTTATAGTAGTGGTAGTGTCTACAGTAGTAGTGGTAGTGACTGGTTATAGTAGTGGTAGTGTCTACAGTAGTAGTGGTAGTGACTGGTTATAGTAGTGGTAGTGTCTACAGTAGTAGTGGTAGTGTCTACAGTAGTAGTAGTGGTAGTGTCTACAGTAGTAGTGGTAGTGACTGGTTATAGTAGTGGTAGTGTCTACAGTAGTAGTGGTAGTGACTGGTTATAGTAGTGGTAGTGTCTACAGTAGTAGTGGTAGTGTCTACAGTAGTAGTAGTGGTAGTGTCTACAGTAGTAGTGGTAGTGACTGGTTATAGTAGTGGTAGTGACTGGTTATAGTAGTGGTAGTGACTGGTTATAGTAGTGGTAGTGTCTACAGTAGTAGTGGTAGTGACTGGTTATAGTAGTGGTAGTGACTGGTTATAGTAGTGGTAGTGACTGGTTATAGTAGTGGTAGTGTCTACAGTAGTAGTAGTGGTAATGTCTACAGTAGTAGTGGTAGTGTCTACAGTAGTAGTAGTGGTAGTGTATACAGTAGTAGTAGTGGTAGTGTCTACAGTAGTAGTGGTAGTGACTGGTTATAGTAGTGGTAGTGTCTACAGTAGTAGTAGTGGTAGTGTCTACAGTAGTAGTGGTAGTGTCTACAGTAGTAGTAGTGGTAGTGTCTACAGTAGTAGTAGTGGTAGTGTCTACAGTAGTGGTGGTAGTGACTGGTTATAGTAGTGGTAGTGTCTACAGTAGTAGTGGTAGTGTCTACAGTAGTAGTGGTAGTGTCTACAGTAGTAGTGGTAGTGTCTACAGTAGTAGTGGTAGTGTCTACAGTAGTAGTGGTAGTGTCTACAGTAGTAGTGGTAGTGTCTACAGTAGTGGTGGTAGTGTCTACAGTAGTAGTAGTGGTAGTGTCTACAGTAGTAGTAGTGGTAGTGTCTACAGTAGTAGTAGTGGTAGTGTCTACAGTAGTAGTAGTGGTAGTGTCTACAGTAGTAGTAGTGGTAGTGTCTACAGTAGTAGTGGTAGTGTCTACAGTAGTAGTGGTAGTGACTGGTTATAGTAGTGGTAGTGACTGGTTATAGTAGTGGTAGTGTCTACAGTAGTAGTAGTGGTAGTGTCTACAGTAGTAGTGGTAGTGTCTACAGTAGTAGTGGTAGTGTCTACAGTAGTAGTGGTAGTGTCTACAGTAGTAGTAGTGGTAGTGTCTACAGTAGTAGTAGTGGTAGTGTCTACAGTAGTAGTAGTGGTAGTGTCTACAGTAGTAGTAGTGGTAGTGTCTACAGTAGTAGTGGTAGTGTCTACAGTAGTAGTGGTAGTGTCTACAGTAGTAGTGGTAGTGTCTACAGTAGTAGTGGTAGTGTCTACAGTAGTAGTGGTAGTGTCTACAGTAGTAGTGGTAGTGTCTACAGTAGTAGTAGTAGTGTCTACAGTAGTAGTAGTGGTAGTGTCTACAGTAGTAGTGGTAGTGTCTACAGTAGTAGTGGTAGTGTCTACAGTAGTAGTGGTAGTGTCTACAGTAGTAGTGGTAGTGACTGGTTATAGTAGTGGTAGTGTCTACAGTAGTAGTGGTAGTGACTGGTTATAGTAGTGGTAGTGTCTACAGTAGTAGTGGTAGTGTCTACAGTAGTAGTAGTGGTAGTGTCTACAGTAGTAGTGGTAGTGACTGGTTATAGTAGTGGTAGTGTCTACAGTAGTAGTGGTAGTGACTGGTTATAATAGTGGTAGTGTCTACAGTAGTAGTGGTAGTGTCTACAGTAGTAGTAGTGGTAGTGTCTACAGTAGTAGTGGTAGTGACTGGTTATAGTAGTGGTAGTGACTGGTTATAGTAGTGGTAGTGTCTACAGTAGTAGTAGTGGTAGTGTCTACAGTAGTAGTGGTAGTGACTGGTTATAGTAGTGGTAGTGACTGGTTATAGTAGTGGTAGTGACTGGTTATAGTAGTGGTAGTGTCTACAGTAGTAGTAGTGGTAATGTCTACAGTAGTAGTGGTAGTGTCTACAGTAGTAGTAGTGGTAGTGTATACAGTAGTAGTAGTGGTAGTGTCTACAGTAGTAGTGGTAGTGACTGGTTATAGTAGTGGTAGTGTCTACAGTAGTAGTAGTGGTAGTGTCTACAGTAGTAGTGGTAGTGTCTACAGTAGTAGTAGTGGTAGTGTCTACAGTAGTAGTAGTGGTAGTGTCTACAGTAGTGGTGGTAGTGACTGGTTATAGTAGTGGTAGTGTCTACAGTAGTAGTGGTAGTGTCTACAGTAGTAGTGGTAGTGTCTACAGTAGTAGTGGTAGTGTCTACAGTAGTAGTGGTAGTGTCTACAGTAGTAGTGGTAGTGTCTACAGTAGTGGTGGTAGTGTCTACAGTAGTAGTAGTGGTAGTGTCTACAGTAGTAGTAGTGGTAGTGTCTACAGTAGTAGTAGTGGTAGTGTCTACAGTAGTAGTAGTGGTAGTGTCTACAGTAGTAGTAGTGGTAGTGTCTACAGTAGTAGTAGTGGTAGTGTCTACAGTAGTAGTGGTAGTGTCTACAGTAGTAGTGGTAGTGACTGGTTATAGTAGTGGTAGTGACTGGTTATAGTAGTGGTAGTGTCTACAGTAGTAGTAGTGGTAGTGTCTACAGTAGTAGTGGTAGTGTCTACAGTAGTAGTGGTAGTGTCTACAGTAGTAGTGGTAGTGTCTACAGTAGTAGTAGTGGTAGTGTCTACAGTAGTAGTAGTGGTAGTGTCTACAGTAGTAGTAGTGGTAGTGTCTACAGTAGTAGTAGTGGTAGTGTCTACAGTAGTAGTGGTAGTGTCTACAGTAGTAGTGGTAGTGTCTACAGTAGTAGTGGTAGTGTCTACAGTAGTAGTGGTAGTGTCTACAGTAGTAGTGGTAGTGTCTACAGTAGTAGTGGTAGTGTCTACAGTAGTAGTAGTAGTGTCTACAGTAGTAGTAGTGGTAGTGTCTACAGTAGTAGTGGTAGTGTCTACAGTAGTAGTGGTAGTGTCTACAGTAGTAGTGGTAGTGTCTACAGTAGTAGTGGTAGTGACTGGTTATAGTAGTGGTAGTGTCTACAGTAGTAGTGGTAGTGACTGGTTATAGTAGTGGTAGTGTCTACAGTAGTAGTGGTAGTGTCTACAGTAGTAGTAGTGGTAGTGTCTACAGTAGTAGTGGTAGTGACTGGTTATAGTAGTGGTAGTGTCTACAGTAGTAGTGGTAGTGACTGGTTATAATAGTGGTAGTGTCTACAGTAGTAGTGGTAGTGTCTACAGTAGTAGTAGTGGTAGTGTCTACAGTAGTAGTGGTAGTGACTGGTTATAGTAGTGGTAGTGACTGGTTATAGTAGTGGTAGTGTCTACAGTAGTAGTAGTGGTAGTGTCTACAGTAGTAGTGGTAGTGTCTACAGTAGTAGTGGTAGTGTCTACAGTAGTAGTGGTAGTGTCTACAGTAGTAGTGGTAGTGTCTACAGTAGTAGTGGTAGTGTCTACAGTAGTAGTGGTAGTGACTGGTTATAGTAGTGGTAGTGTCTACAGTAGTAGTGGTAGTGACTGGTTATAGTAGTGGTAGTGTCTACAGTAGTAGTGGTAGTGACTGGTTATAGTAGTGGTAGTGTCTACAGTAGTAGTGGTAGTGTCTACAGTAGTAGTAGTGGTAGTGTCTACAGTAGTAGTGGTAGTGTCTACAGTAGTAGTGGTAGTGTCTACAGTAGTAGTGGTAGTGACTGGTTATAGTAGTGGTAGTGTCTACAGTAGTAGTGGTAGTGACTGGTTATAGTAGTGGTAGTGTCTACAGTAGTAGTGGTAGTGTCTACAGTAGTAGTAGTGGTAGTGTCTACAGTAGTAGTGGTAGTGACTGGTTATAGTAGTGGTAGTGTCTACAGTAGTAGTGGTAGTGACTGGTTATAGTAGTGGTAGTGACTGGTTATAGTAGTGGTAGTGTCTACAGTAGTAGTAGTGGTAGTGTCTACAGTAGTAGTGGTAGTGTCTACAGTAGTAGTAGTGGTAGTGTCTACAGTAGTAGTAGTGGTAGTGTCTACAGTAGTAGTGGTAGTGACTGGTTATAGTAGTGGTAGTGTCTACAGTAGTAGTAGTGGTAGTGTCTACAGTAGTAGTGGTAGTGTCTACAGTAGTAGTAGTGGTAGTGTCTACAGTAGTAGTAGTGGTAGTGTCTACAGTAGTGGTGGTAGTGACTGGTTATAGTAGTGGTAGTGTCTACAGTAGTAGTGGTAGTGTCTACAGTAGTAGTGGTAGTGTCTACAGTAGTAGTGGTAGTGTCTACAGTAGTAGTGGTAGTGTCTACAGTAGTAGTAGTGGTAGTGTCTACAGTAGTAGTAGTGGTAGTGTCTACAGTAGTGGTAGTGGTAGTGTCTACAGTAGTAGTGGTAGTGTCTACAGTAGTGGTGGTAGTGTCTACAGTAGTAGTAGTGGTAGTGTCTACAGTAGTAGTAGTGGTAGTGTCTACAGTAGTGGTGGTAGTGACTGGTTAGTGATAGTTGCATGGTTGTGGAGAGTTGGTTCAGTCGTTGCATAGTTGCGTTGTTCAGTAGTTGCGTTGTTCAGTAGTTGCATGGTTGTGGAGAGTTGGTTCAGTAGTTGCGTGGTGATCATTAATTGTGCTCAGTAGCTGTGTGGTTGTGGAGAGTTGCGGGTCAGTAGCTGTGTGGTTGTGCTCAGTAGCTGTGTGGTTGTGCTCAGTAGTTGTGTGGTTGTGCTCAGTAGTGATCAATAGCTGCATGGTTGTGGAGAGTTGCGGGTCAGTAGCTGTGTGGTTGTGCTTAGTAGCTGTGTGGTTGTGCTCAGTAGCTGTGTGGTTGTGCTCAGTAGCTGTGTGGTTGTGCTCAGCAGCTGTGTGGTTGTGCTCAGTAGCTGTGTGGTTGTGCTCAGTAGTTGTGTGGTTGTGCTCAGTAGTGATCAGTAGCTGCATGGTTGTGGAGAGTTGCGGGTCAGTAGCTGTGTGGTTGTGCTCAGTAGCTGTGTGGTTGCGGGTCAGTAGCTGCATGGTTGTGGAGAGTTGCGGGTCAGTAGCTGTGTGGTTGTGCTCAGTAGTTGTGTGGTTGTGCTCAGTAGTTGCATGGTTGCGGGTCAGGAGTTGAACAAAGTGCAATGAGAAGTTATTGGGTGAAGTATGAAGATAGTGATCAAAGACAGTTTGGCTCTATCCAATCAGAGGGGTACAGCCCGCCCTTCTCTTTACAGACAGGCAAACTTGCCAGTTGAGTTATTTAAAAACACAGAGCACGATCCTGAGGAAGACGGCTAGTAGGTAGAGCCCTGAAAGGCCCTGAATTTTAAGCCCGAGCCCTACCCATGTCGCCGATGTTCAGGCCCAACACTATCCTGGCCTGTTTGCCTCTGCCAAATTTAAGGCAAAGCCCAGCCGAAACCAGAAATAACTTCCTCCGTTAGTAAACACATCAGCCGCTCCGTCACGCGAACTCTCCCTGGGCAGCTCGCTCCACATGGCGGCTCTCAGTGTGCGCGTTTCCACAGCAACTGTTCTGCTTGAGCTGCTCAATGACGAGACAGCGTCTACAAAGTGTTCACAGCGCTTGACTTTTCCACATGTTGTTGTGTTACAGCCTGAATTTAAAATGGGTTAGGGGTTAGGGGTTAGGGGTTAGGGGTTAGGGGTTAGCTAACCCTAACCCTTTGTCCACGTTGTTGTGTTACAGCCTGAATTTAAAATGGATTACATTGATGTTGTATCACTCATCTACACACCACACCCCAGAAAGTCAAAGTGAAATTTTATTTGTAATAATAAGAAATTAAAAGCTGAAATGTCTTGAGTCGATAAGTATTCAACCACTTTGTTATGGCAAGTCTAAATACGTCCAGGAGAAAAAATGTGCTTAACAAATAGTCACTATTATTTAACACAGAATGAGTCAATGCAACTTATTATGCAAACATGATTAACTACCCCATCCCTGTACCCACACATAGAATTATACTGTGTTTTTGTTACGTTAGTCTTATTCTAAAATGTATTAAACTGTCCCCCCAATCTACACATACTACCCAGAATTACAAAGAAAACCAGGTTTTTAGAAATGTTAGCAAATTTATTTAAAAATAAACAGAAATATTACATTTGCATGCTTCACAGTAGGGATGGTGCCAGGTTTCCTCCGGACGTGACACTTGGCATTCAGGCCAAAGACTTCAATCTTGGATTCATCAGACCAGAGAATCTTATTTCTTATGGTCTGAGAGTCTGTAGGTGTCTTTTGGCAAACTCCAAGTGGACTGTCATGTACCTTTTACTGAGGTGTGGCTTCCGTCTGGTCACTCTACCATAAAGGCCTGATTGGTGGAGTGCTGCAGAGACGATTGTCCTTCTGGAAGATTCTCCCATCTCAACAGAGGAACTCTGGAGCTCTGTCAGAGTGACGATCAGTTTCTTGGTCACCTCCCTGACCAAGGCCCTTCCCCCCGATTGCTCAGTTTGGCCTGGTGGCCAGCTCTAGGAAGAGTCTTGGTGGTTCCAAACTTCTTCCATTTAAGAATGATGGAGGCCACTGTGTTCTTGGGGACCTTCAATGCTGCAGAAATGTTTTGGTACCCTTCCCCAGATCTGTGCCAGATCTCTACAGACAATTCCTTCAACCTCATGTCTTGGTTTTTGCTCTGACATGCACTGTCAACTGTGGGACCATATATAGACAGGTGTGTGCCTTTCCAAATCAATCATGTCCAATCCAATTGAATTTACCACAGGTGGACTCCAATCAAGATGTAGAAACATCTGAAGGATGATCAATGGAAACAGGATGTACCTGAGCTCAATTTCAAGTCTCATAGCAAAGGGTCTGAATACTTAAGTAAATAAGGTTTTTCAGTTTTTTATTTGTAATACATTTGCTAAAATTTCTAAAAATCTACTTCCGATTTGTCATTATGGGGAATTGTATGTAGATTAATTTAATCAATTTTAGAATAAGGCTGTAACGTAACAAAATGTGGAAAATGTCAAGGGGTCTGAATACTTTCCAAGTGCACTGTATAGTGTACACTGTATACACTGGAGTTGCTTACTAAGACAGTGAATGTTCCTGATGGGCCTAGTTACAGATTTGACTCATATCGGCTGGACAATCAAACAACAAGACCTGTAAACTGCCTTCTAGTGATGAACAACAAGGGGTGCAAGGGGTGTGTAGACTTTCACTATGCACTAAACACACACACCCCTACCCCGGGAGGCGGCAGTGTCTCACCTGTCCAATGAACTCCAGTAGTTTAACCTTTGACACCTCCATGTCTGCCCTCTGACCCCAACGGAACTCAAACTCCAACGGCTCTGTGTGTGGGATACGCACATACTCCAGGTACCTACACACACACACAGGTTTAGTCCATTCATTTTACGGAAAGTTGAATCAACTGACGGGTAAAAAGTATTTAGAGAAACACCAGAGGTCCAAGAACAGATCAGCACATTTTATAAAGTCACCTACTCTCAGTCTCTGGTTATCATACAGATACTCACAGTCTCTGGTTATCATACAGATACTCACAGTCTCTGGTTATCATACAGATACTCACAGTCTCTGGTTATCATACAGATACTCACAGTCTCTGGTTATCATACAGATACTCACAGTCTCTGGTTATCATACAGATACTCACAGTCTCTGGTTATCATACAGATACTCACAGTCTCTGGTTATCATACAGATACTCACAGTCTCTGGTTATCATACAGATACTCACAGTCTCTGGTTATCATACAGATACTCACAGTCTCTGGTTATCATACAGATACTCGCAGTCTCTGGTTATCATACAGATACTCACGTCACCCTGGTCACACACACACCCTGTTCTCTCACATGTAGTATAACGTTTAAAATGTGAGGAGTGGAAGGAGGTGCTGACAGTGATCTCAGTTCTCATCTTCCTACTACTGCCCTATGGTATAGACAGGTTCTCATCTTCCTACTACTGTCCTATGGTGTGGTATAGACAGGTTCTCATCTTCCTACTACTGCCCTATGGTATAGACAGGTTCTCATCTTCCTACTACTGCCCTGTCCTGTGGTAGACAGGTTCTCATCTTCCTACTACTGTCCTATGGTGTGGTATAGACAGGTTCTCATCTTCCTACTACTGCCCTGTCCTGTGGTATAGACAGGTTCTCATCTTCCTACTACTGTCCTATGGTATAGACAGGTTCTCATCTTCCTACTACTGCCCTGTCCTGTGGTGTGGTATAGACAGGTTCTCATCTTCCTACTACTGCCCTATGGTGTGGTATAGACAGGTTCTCATCTTTCTACTACTGCCCTATGGTATAGACAGGTTATCATTTTCCTACTACTGCCCTATGGTGTGGTATAGACAGGTTCTCATCTTCCTACTACTGTCCTTTGGTGTGGTATAGACAGGTTCTCATCTTTCTACTACTGCCCTATGGTATAGACAGGTTATCATTTTCCTACTACTGCCCTATGGTGTGGTATAGACAGGTTCTCATCTTCCTACTACTGCCCTATGGTATAGACAGGTTCTCATCTTCCTACTACTGTCCTATGGTATAGACAGGTTCTCATTTTCCTACTACTGTCCTGTGGTGTGGTATAGACAGGTTCTCATCTTCCTACTACTGCCCTGTCCTGTGGTATAGACAGGTTCCCATCTTCCTACTACTGTCCTGTGGTGTGGTATAGACAGGTTCTCATCTTCCTACTACTGTCCTATGGTATAGACAGGTTCTCATCTTCCTACTACTGTCCTATGGTATAGACATGTTCTCATCTTCCTACTACTGTCCTGTGGTGTGGTATAGACAGGTTCCCATCTTCCTACTACTGTCCTGTGGTGTGGTATAGACAGGTTCTCATCTTCCTACTACTGTCCTATGGTATAGACAGGTTCCCATCTTCCTACTACTGTCCTATGGTGTGGTATAGACAGGTTCTCATCTTCCTACTACTGTCCTGTGGTGTGGTATAGACAGGTTCTCATCTTCCTACTACTGTCCTGTGGTGTGGTATAGACAGGTTCCCATCTTCCTACTACTGTCCTGTGGTGTGGTATAGACAGGTTCTCATCTTCCTACTACTGTCCTGTGGTGTGGTATAGACAGGTTCTCATCTTCCTACTGCTGCCCTATGGTATAGACAGGTTCTCATCTTCCTACTACTGTCCTATGGTATAGACAGGTTCTCATCTTCCTACTACTGTCCTATGGTGTGGTATAGACAGGTTCTCATCTTCCTACTACTGCCATATGGTATAGACAGGTTCTCATCTTCCTACTACTGTCCTGTGGTATAGACAGGTTCTCATCTTCCTACTACTGTCCTGTGGTGTGGTATAGACAGGTTCTCATCTTCCTACTACTGCCATATGGTGTGGTATAGACAGGTTCTCATCTTCCTACTACTGTCCTGTGGTATAGACAGGTTCTCATCTTCCTACTACTGCCATATGGTGTGGTATAGACAGGTTCTCATCTTCTTACTACTGTCCTATGGTGTGGTATAGACAGGTTCTCATCTTTCTACTACTGCCCTATGGTATAGACAGGTTCTCATCTTCCTACTACTGCCCTATGGTGTGTTATAGACAGGTTCTCATCTTCCTACTACTGTCCTATGGTATAGACAGGTTCTCATCTTCCTACTACTGTCCTGTGGTATAGACAGGTTCTCATCTTCCTACTGCTGCCCTGTGGTATAAACAGGTTCCCATCTTCCTACTACTGCCCTGTGGTATAGACAGGTTCTCATCTTCCTACTACTGTCCTGTGGTGTGACATAGACAGGTTCTCATCTTCCTACTACTGTCCTGTGGTGTGGTATAGACAGGTTCCCATCTTCCTACTACTGTCCTGTGGTGTGGTATAGACAGGTTCTCATCTTCCTACTACTGTCCTATGGTATAGACAGGTTCTCATCTTCCTACTACTGTCCTGTGGTGTGGTATAGACAGGTTCCCATCTTCCTACTACTGTCCTGTGGTGTGGTATAGACAGGTTCTCATCTTCCTACTACTGTCCTATGGTATAGACAGGTTCTCATCTTCCTACTACTGCCCTGCCCTGCGGTATAGACAGGTTCTCATCTTCCTACTACTGCCCTGTCCTGTGGTATAGACAGGTTCTCATCTTCCTACTACTGCCCTATGGTGTGGTATAGACAGGTTCTCATCTTCCTACTACTGTCCTGTGGTGTGGTATAGACAGGTTCTCATCTTCCTACTACTGCCCTGTCCTGTGGTATAGACAGGTTCTCATCTTCCTACTACTGTCCTATGGTGTGGTATAGACAGGTTCTCATCTTCCTACTACTGCCCTGTCCTGTGGTATAGACAGGTTCTCATCTTCCTACTACTGCCCTGTGGTATAGACAGGTTCTCATCTTCCTACTACTGTCCTGTGGTGTGGTATAGACAGGTTCTCATCTTCCTACTACTGTCCTATGGTGTGGTATAGACAGGTTCTCATCTTCCTACTACTGCCCTATGGTATAGACAGGTTCTCATCTTCCTACTACTGTCCTATGGTATAGACAGGTTCTCATCTTCCTACTACTGCCCAATGGTATAGACAGGTTCTCATCTTCCTCCTGCTGTCCTGTGGTGTGGTATAGACAGGTTCTCATCTTCCTACTGCTGTCCTGTGGTGTGGTATAGACAGGTTCTCATCTTCCTACTACTGCCCTATGGTATAGACAGGTTCTCATCTTCCTACTACTGTCCTATGGTATCGACAGGTTCTCATCTTCCTCCTGCTGTCCTATGGTGTGGTATAGACAGGTTCTCATCTTCCTACTACTGTCCTATGGTATAGACAGGTTCTCATCTTCCTACTACTGCCCTATGGTATAGACAGGTTCTCATCTTCCTACTACTGTCCTATGGTATAGACAGGTTCTCATCTTCCTACTACTGTCCTATGGTGTGGTATAGACAGGTTCTCATCTTCCTACTACTGTCCTGTCCTGTGGTATAGACAGGTTCTCATCTTCCTACTGCTGTCCTGTCTTGTGGTATAGACAGGTTCTCATCTTCCTACTACTGCCCTATGGTATAGACAGGTTCTCATCTTCCTACTGCTGTCCTGTGGTATAGACAGGTTCTCATCTTCCTACTACTGTCCTATGGTGTGGTATAGACAGGTTCTCATCTTCCTACTACTGTCCTGTCCTGTGGTATAGACAGGTTCTCATCTTCCTACTGCTGTCCTGTCTTGTGGTATAGACAGGTTCTCATCTTCCTACTACTGCCCTATGGTATAGACAGGTTCTCATCTTCCTACTGCTGTCCTGTGGTATAGACAGGTTCTCATCTTCCTACTACTGCCCTATGGTGTGGTATAGACAGGTTCTCATCTTCCTACTACTGTCCTATGGTATAGACAGGTTCTCATCTTCCTACTGCTGTCTTGTGGTGTGGTATAGACAGGTTCTCATCTTCCTACTACTGTCTTGTGGTGTGATATAGACAGGTTCTCATCTTCCTACTACTGTCCTGTGGTGTGGTATAGACAGGTTCTCATCTTCCTACTACTGTCCTATGGTGTGGTATAGACAGGTTCTCATCTTCCTACTACTGCCCTATGGTGTGGTATAGACAGGTTCTCATCTTCCTACTACTGTCCTATGGTGTGGTATAGACAGGTTCTCATCTTTCTACTACTGCCCTATGGTATAGACAGGTTCTCATCTTCCTACTACTGCCCTATGGTGTGGTATAGACAGGTTCTCATCTTCCTACTACTGTCCTATGGTATAGACAGGTTCTCATCTTCCTACTACTGTCCTGTGGTATAGACAGGTTCTCATCTTCCTACTGCTGCCCTGTGGTATAAACAGGTTCCCATCTTCCTACTACTGCCCTGTGGTATAGACAGGTTCTCATCTTCCTACTACTGTCCTGTGGTGTGGCATAGACAGGTTCTCATCTTCCTACTACTGTCCTGTGGTGTGGTATAGACAGGTTCCCATCTTCCTACTACTGTCCTGTGGTGTGGTATAGACAGGTTCTCATCTTCCTACTACTGTCCTATGGTATAGACAGGTTCTCATCTTCCTACTACTGTCCTGTGGTGTGGTATAGACAGGTTCCCATCTTCCTACTACTGTCCTGTGGTGTGGTATAGACAGGTTCTCATCTTCCTACTACTGTCCTATGGTATAGACAGGTTCTCATCTTCCTACTACTGCCCTGCCCTGCGGTATAGACAGGTTCTCATCTTCCTACTACTGCCCTGTCCTGTGGTATAGACAGGTTCTCATCTTCCTACTACTGCCCTATGGTGTGGTATAGACAGGTTCTCATCTTCCTACTACTGTCCTGTGGTGTGGTATAGACAGGTTCTCATCTTCCTACTACTGCCCTGTCCTGTGGTATAGACAGGTTCTCATCTTCATACTACTGTCCTATGGTGTGGTATAGACAGGTTCTCATCTTCCTACTACTGCCCTGTCCTGTGGTATAGACAGGTTCTCATCTTCCTACTACTGCCCTGTGGTATAGACAGGTTCTCATCTTCCTACTACTGTCCTGTGGTGTGGTATAGACAGGTTCTCATCTTCCTACTACTGTCCTATGGTGTGGTATAGACAGGTTCTCATCTTCCTACTACTGCCCTATGGTATAGACAGGTTCTCATCTTCCTACTACTGTCCTATGGTATAGACAGGTTCTCATCTTCCTACTACTGCCCAATGGTATAGACAGGTTCTCATCTTTCCTCCTGCTGTCCTGTGGTGTGGTATAGACAGGTTCTCATCTTCCTACTGCTGTCCTGTGGTGTGGTATAGACAGGTTCTCATCTTCCTACTACTGCCCTATGGTATAGACAGGTTCTCATCTTCCTACTACTGTCCTATGGTATCGACAGGTTCTCATCTTCCTCCTGCTGTCCTATGGTGTGGTATAGACAGGTTCTCATCTTCCTACTACTGTCCTATGGTATAGACAGGTTCTCATCTTCCTACTACTGCCCTATGGTATAGACAGGTTCTCATCTTCCTACTACTGTCCTATGGTATAGACAGGTTCTCATCTTCCTACTACTGTCCTATGGTGTGGTATAGACAGGTTCTCATCTTCCTACTACTGTCCTGTCCTGTGGTATAGACAGGTTCTCATCTTCCTACTGCTGTCCTGTCTTGTGGTATAGACAGGTTCTCATCTTCCTACTACTGCCCTATGGTATAGACAGGTTCTCATCTTCCTACTGCTGTCCTGTGGTATAGACAGGTTCTCATCTTCCTACTGCTGTCTTGTGGTGTGGTATAGACAGGTTCTCATCTTCCTACTACTGTCTTGTGGTGTGATATAGACAGGTTCTCATCTTCCTACTACTGTCCTGTGGTGTGGTATAGACAGGTTCTCATCTTCCTACTACTGTCCTATGGTGTGGTATAGACAGGTTCTCATCTTCCTACTACTGCCCTATGGTGTGGTATAGACAGGTTCTCATCTTCCTACTACTGTCCTATGGTATAGACAGGTTCTCATCTTCCTACTGCTGTCTTGTGGTGTGGTATAGACAGGTTCTCATCTTCCTACTACTGTCCTGTGGTGTGGTATAGACAGGTTCTCATCTTCCTACTGCTGTCCTGTGGTATAGACAGGTTCTCATCTTCCTACTGCTGTCCTGTGGTATAGACAGGTTCTCATCTTCCTACTACTGCCCTATGGTATACAGGTTCTCATCTTCCTACTACTGCCCTATGGTATAGACAGGTTCTCATCTTCCTACTGCTGTCCTGTGGTGTGGTATAGACAGGTTCTCATCTTCCTACTACTGCCCTGTGGTGTGGTATAGACAGGTTCTCATCTTCCTACTGCTGTCCTATGGTATAGACAGGTTCTCATCTTCCTACTACTGTCCTATGGTATAGACAGGTTCTCATCTTCCTACTGCTGTCCTATGGTATAGACAGGTTCTCATCTTCCTACTACTGTCCTATGGTATAGACAGGTTCTCATCTTCCTACTGCTGTCCTGTGGTGTGGTATAGACAGGTTCTCATCTTCCTACTGCTGTCCTATGGTGTGGTATAGACAGGTTCTCATCTTCCTACTGCTGTCTTGTGGTATAGACAGGTTCTCATCTTCCTACTGCTGTCTTGTGGTATAGACAGGTTCTCATCTTCCTACTGCTGTCCTGTGGTATAGTCAGGTTCTCATCTTCCTACTGCTGTCCTGTGGTGTGGTATAGACAGGTTCTCATCTTCCTCCTGCTGCCCTATGGTGTGGTATAGACAGGTTCTCATCTTCCTACTACTGTCCTGTGGTATAGACAGGTTCCCATCTTCCTACTACTGTCCTATGGTATAGACAGGTTCTCATCTTCCTACTACTGTCCTGTGGTGTCGTATAGACAGGTTCTCATCTTCCTACTACTGTCCTATGGTGTGGTATAGACAGGTTCTCATCTTCCTACTACTGCCCAATGGTATAGACAGGTTCTCATCTTCCTACTACTGCCCTATGGTGTGGTATAGACAGGTTCTCATCTTCCTACTACTGCCCAATGGTATAGACAGGTTCTCATCTTCCTCCTGCTGTCCTGTGGTGTGGTATAGACAGGTTCTCATCTTCCTACTGCTGTCCTGTGGTGTGGTATAGACAGGTTCTCATCTTCCTCCTGCTGTCCTATGGTGTGGTATAGACAGGTTCTCATCTTCCTACTACTGCCCTATGGTGTGGTATAGACAGGTTCTCATCTTCCTACTACTGTCCTGTGGTATAGACAGGTTCTCATCTTCCTACTACTGCCCAATGGTATAGACAGGTTCTCATCTTCCTCCTGCTGTCCTGTGGTGTGGTATAGACAGGTTCTCATCTTCCTACTGCTGTCCTGTGGTGTGGTATAGACAGGTTCTCATCTTCCTCCTGCTGTCCTATGGTGTGGTATAGACAGGTTCTCATCTTCCTACTACTGCCCTATGGTGTGGTATAGACAGGTTCTCATCTTCCTACTACTGTCCTGTGGTATAGACAGGTTCCCATCTTCCTACTACTGTCCTATGGTATAGACAGGTTCTCATCTTCCTACTACTGTCCTGTGGTGTCGTATAGACAGGTTCTCATCTTCCTACTACTGTCCTATGGTGTGGTATAGACAGGTTCTCATCTTCCTACTACTGTCCTATGGTGTGGTATAGACAGGTTCTCATCTTCCTACTACTGTCCTATGGTGTGGTATAGACAGGTTCTCATCTTCCTACTACTGCCCTATGGTGTGGTATAGACAGGTTCTCATCTTTCTACTGCTGTCCTGTGGTGTGGTATAGACAGGTTCTTATCTTCCTACTACTGTCCTGTGGTATAGACAGGTTCCCATCTTCCTACTACTGTCCTATGGTATAGACAGGTTCTCATCTTCCTACTACTGTCTTGTGGTATAGACAGGTTCTCACCTTCCTACTGCTGTCCTGTGGTGTGGTATAGACAGGTTCTCATCTTCCTACTGCTGTCTTGTGGTATAGACAGGTTCTCACCTTCCTACTGCTGTCCTGTGGTGTGGTATAGACAGGTTCTCATCTTCCTACTGCTGTCCTATGGTGTGGTATAGACAGGTTCTCATCTTCCTACTGCTGTCCTGTGGTATAGACAGGTTCTCATCTTCCTACTGCTGTCCTGTGGTATAGACAGGTTCTCATCTTCCTACTACTGCCCTATGGTATACAGGTTCTCATCTTCCTACTACTGCCCTATGGTATAGACAGGTTCTCATCTTCCTACTGCTGTCCTGTGGTGTGGTATAGACAGGTTCTCATCTTCCTACTACTGCCCTGTGGTGTGGTATAGACAGGTTCCCATCTTCCTACTACTGTCCTGTGGTGTGGTATAGACAGGTTCTCATCTTCCTACTGCTGTCCTATGGTATAGACAGGTTCTCATCTTCCTACTACTGTCCTATGGTATAGACAGGTTCTCATCTTCCTACTACTGTCCTATGGTATAGACAGGTTCTCATCTTCCTACTGCTGTCCTATGGTATAGACAGGTTCTCATCTTCCTACTACTGTCCTATGGTATAGACAGGTTCTCATCTTCCTACTGCTGTCCTGTGGTGTGGTATAGACAGGTTCTCATCTTCCTACTGCTGTCCTATGGTGTGGTATAGACAGGTTCTCATCTTCCTACTGCTGTCTTGTGGTATAGACAGGTTCTCATCTTCCTACTGCTGTCTTGTGGTATAGACAGGTTCTCATCTTCCTACTGCTGTCCTGTGGTATAGTCAGGTTCTCATCTTCCTACTGCTGTCCTGTGGTGTGGTATAGACAGGTTCTCATCTTCCTCCTGCTGCCCTATGGTGTGGTATAGACAGGTTCTCATCTTCCTACTACTGTCCTGTGGTATAGACAGGTTCCCATCTTCCTACTACTGTCCTATGGTATAGACAGGTTCTCATCTTCCTACTACTGTCCTGTGGTGTCGTATAGACAGGTTATCATCTTCCTACTACTGTCCTATGGTGTGGTATAGACAGGTTCTCATCTTCCTACTACTGCCCAATGGTATAGACAGGTTCTCATCTTCCTACTACTGCCCTATGGTGTGGTATAGACAGGTTCTCATCTTCCTACTACTGCCCAATGGTATAGACAGGTTCTCATCTTCCTCCTGCTGTCCTGTGGTGTGGTATAGACAGGTTCTCATCTTCCTACTGCTGTCCTGTGGTGTGGTATAGACAGGTTCTCATCTTCCTCCTGCTGTCCTATGGTGTGGTATAGACAGGTTCTCATCTTCCTACTACTGCCCTATGGTGTGGTATAGACAGGTTCTCATCTTCCTACTACTGTCCTGTGGTATAGACAGGTTCTCATCTTCCTACTACTGCCCAATGGTATAGACAGGTTCTCATCTTCCTCCTGCTGTCCTGTGGTGTGGTATAGACAGGTTCTCATCTTCCTACTGCTGTCCTGTGGTGTGGTATAGACAGGTTCTCATCTTCCTCCTGCTGTCCTATGGTGTGTTATAGACAGGTTCTCATCTTCCTACTACTGCCCTATGGTGTGGTATAGACAGGTTCTCATCTTCCTACTACTGTCCTGTGGTATAGACAGGTTCCCATCTTCCTACTACTGTCCTATGGTATAGACAGGTTCTCATCTTCCTACTACTGTCCTGTGGTGTCGTATAGACAGGTTCTCATCTTCCTACTACTGTCCTATGGTGTGGTATAGACAGGTTCTCATCTTCCTACTACTGTCTTATGGTGTGGTATAGACAGGTTCTCATCTTCCTACTACTGTCCTATGGTGTGGTATAGACAGGTTCTCATCTTCCTACTACTGCCCTATGGTGTGGTATAGACAGGTTCTCATCTTTCTACTGCTGTCCTGTGGTGTGGTATAGACAGGTTCTCATCTTCCTACTACTGTCCTGTGGTATAGACAGGTTCCCATCTTCCTACTACTGTCCTATGGTATAGACAGGTTCTCATCTTCCTACTACTGTCTTGTGGTATAGACAGGTTCTCATCTTCCTACTGCTGTCCTGTGGTGTGGTATAGACAGGTTCTCATCTTCCTACTGCTGTCTTGTGGTATAGACAGGTTCTCATCTTCCTCCTGGTCCTATGGTGTGGTATAGACAGGTTCTCATCTTCCTACTACTGCCCTATGGTGTGGTATAGACAGGTTCTCATCTTCCTACTACTGTCCTGTGGTATAGACAGGTTCTCATCTTCCTACTACTGCCCAATGGTATAGACAGGTTCTCATCTTCCTCCTGCTGTCCTGTGGTGTGGTATAGACAGGTTCTCATCTTCCTACTGCTGTCCTGTGGTGTGGTATAGACAGGTTCTCATCTTCCTCCTGCTGTCCTATGGTGTGGTATAGACAGGTTCTCATCTTCCTACTACTGCCCTATGGTGTGGTATAGACAGGTTCTCATCTTCCTACTACTGTCCTGTGGTATAGACAGGTTCCCATCTTCCTACTACTGTCCTATGGTATAGACAGGTTCTCATCTTCCTACTACTGTCCTGTGGTGTCGTATAGACAGGTTCTCATCTTCCTACTACTGTCCTATGGTGTGGTATAGACAGGTTCTCATCTTCCTACTACTGTCCTATGGTGTGGTATAGACAGGTTCTCATCTTCCTACTACTGTCCTATGGTGTGGTATAGACAGGTTCTCATCTTCCTACTACTGCCCTATGGTGTGGTATAGACAGGTTCTCATCTTTCTACTGCTGTCCTGTGGTGTGGTATAGACAGGTTCTTATCTTCCTACTACTGTCCTGTGGTATAGACAGGTTCCCATCTTCCTACTACTGTCCTATGGTATAGACAGGTTCTCATCTTCCTACTACTGTCTTGTGGTATAGACAGGTTCTCACCTTCCTACTGCTGTCCTGTGGTGTGGTATAGACAGGTTCTCATCTTCCTACTGCTGTCTTGTGGTATAGACAGGTTCTCACCTTCCTACTGCTGTCCTGTGGTGTGGTATAGACAGGTTCTCATCTTCCTACTGCTGTCCTATGGTGTGGTATAGACAGGTTCTCATCTTCCTACTGCTGTCCTGTGGTATAGACAGGTTCTCATCTTCCTACTGCTGTCCTGTGGTATAGACAGGTTCTCATCTTCCTACTACTGCCCTATGGTATACAGGTTCTCATCTTCCTACTACTGCCCTATGGTATAGACAGGTTCTCATCTTCCTACTGCTGTCCTGTGGTGTGGTATAGACAGGTTCTCATCTTCCTACTACTGCCCTGTGGTGTGGTATAGACAGGTTCCCATCTTCCTACTACTGTCCTGTGGTGTGGTATAGACAGGTTCTCATCTTCCTACTGCTGTCCTATGGTATAGACAGGTTCTCATCTTCCTACTACTGTCCTATGGTATAGACAGGTTCTCATCTTCCTACTACTGTCCTATGGTATAGACAGGTTCTCATCTTCCTACTGCTGTCCTATGGTATAGACAGGTTCTCATCTTCCTACTACTGTCCTATGGTATAGACAGGTTCTCATCTTCCTACTGCTGTCCTGTGGTGTGGTATAGACAGGTTCTCATCTTCCTACTGCTGTCCTATGGTGTGGTATAGACAGGTTCTCATCTTCCTACTGCTGTCTTGTGGTATAGACAGGTTCTCATCTTCCTACTGCTGTCTTGTGGTATAGACAGGTTCTCATCTTCCTACTGCTGTCCTGTGGTATAGTCAGGTTCTCATCTTCCTACTGCTGTCCTGTGGTGTGGTATAGACAGGTTCTCATCTTCCTCCTGCTGCCCTATGGTGTGGTATAGACAGGTTCTCATCTTCCTACTACTGTCCTGTGGTATAGACAGGTTCCCATCTTCCTACTACTGTCCTATGGTATAGACAGGTTCTCATCTTCCTACTACTGTCCTGTGGTGTCGTATAGACAGGTTATCATCTTCCTACTACTGTCCTATGGTGTGGTATAGACAGGTTCTCATCTTCCTACTACTGCCCAATGGTATAGACAGGTTCTCATCTTCCTACTACTGCCCTATGGTGTGGTATAGACAGGTTCTCATCTTCCTACTACTGCCCAATGGTATAGACAGGTTCTCATCTTCCTCCTGCTGTCCTGTGGTGTGGTATAGACAGGTTCTCATCTTCCTACTGCTGTCCTGTGGTGTGGTATAGACAGGTTCTCATCTTCCTCCTGCTGTCCTATGGTGTGGTATAGACAGGTTCTCATCTTCCTACTACTGCCCTATGGTGTGGTATAGACAGGTTCTCATCTTCCTACTACTGTCCTGTGGTATAGACAGGTTCTCATCTTCCTACTACTGCCCAATGGTATAGACAGGTTCTCATCTTCCTCCTGCTGTCCTGTGGTGTGGTATAGACAGGTTCTCATCTTCCTACTGCTGTCCTGTGGTGTGGTATAGACAGGTTCTCATCTTCCTCCTGCTGTCCTATGGTGTGTTATAGACAGGTTCTCATCTTCCTACTACTGCCCTATGGTGTGGTATAGACAGGTTCTCATCTTCCTACTACTGTCCTGTGGTATAGACAGGTTCCCATCTTCCTACTACTGTCCTATGGTATAGACAGGTTCTCATCTTCCTACTACTGTCCTGTGGTGTCGTATAGACAGGTTCTCATCTTCCTACTACTGTCCTATGGTGTGGTATAGACAGGTTCTCATCTTCCTACCACTGTCTTATGGTGTGGTATAGACAGGTTCTCATCTTCCTACTACTGTCCTATGGTGTGGTATAGACAGGTTCTCATCTTCCTACTACTGCCCTATGGTGTGGTATAGACAGGTTCTCATCTTTCTACTGCTGTCCTGTGGTGTGGTATAGACAGGTTCTCATCTTCCTACTACTGTCCTGTGGTATAGACAGGTTCCCATCTTCCTACTACTGTCCTATGGTATAGACAGGTTCTCATCTTCCTACTACTGTCTTGTGGTATAGACAGGTTCTCACCTTCCTACTGCTGTCCTGTGGTGTGGTATAGACAGGTTCTCATCTTCCTACTGCTGTCTTGTGGTATAGACAGGTTCTCACCTTCCTACTGCTGTCCTGTGGTGTGGTATAGACAGGTTCTCATCTTCCTACTGGTGTCTTGTGGTATAGACAGGTTCTCATCTTCCTACTGCTGTCCTGTGGTATAGACAGGTTCTCATCTTCCTCCTACTGCCCTATGGTGTGGTATAGACAGGTTCTCATCTTCCTACTGCTGTCCTGTGGTATAGACAGGTAAACATCTTCCTACTACTGTCCTGTGGTGTGTTATAGACAGGTTCTCATCTTCCTACTGCTGTCTTGTGGTATAGACAGGTTCTCATCTTCCTACTGCTGTCCTGTGGTGTGGTATAGACAGGTTCTCATCTTGCTACTACTGCTGTCCTGTGGTGTGGTATAGACAGGTTCTCATCTTCCTACTGCTGTCCTGTGGTGTGGTATAGACAGGTTCTCATCTTCCTACTGCTGTCCTGTGGTGTGGTATAGACAGGTTCTCATCTTCCTACTGCTGTCCTGTGGTGTGGTATAGACAGGTTCTCATCTTCCTACTGCTGTCCTGTGGTGTGGTATAGACAGGTTCTCATCTTCCTACTGCTGTCCTGTGGTGTGGTATAGACAGGTTCTCATCTTTCTACTGCTGTCCTGTGGTGTGGTATAGACAGGTTCTCATCTTCCTACTGCTGTCCTGTGGTGTGGTATAGACAGGTTCTCATCTTCCTACTGCTGTCCTATGGTGTGGTATAGACAGGTTCTCATCTTCCTACTACTGCTGCCCTATGGTATAGACAGGTTCTCATCTTCCTACTACTGCCCTATGGTGTGGTATAGACAGGTTCTCATCTTGCTACTACTGCTGCCCTATGGTGTGGTATAGACAGGTTCCCATCTTCCTACTGCTGTCTTGTGGTATAGACAGGTTCTCATCTTCCTACTACTGCCCTGTCCTGTGGTATAGACAGGTTCTCATCTTCCTACAGCCGTCCTGTGGTATAGACAGGTTCTCATCTTCCTACTACTGCCCTATGGTATAGACAGGTTCTCATCTTCCTACTGCTGTCTTGTGGTATAGACAGGTTCTCATCTTCCTACTACTGCCCTATGGTGTGGTATAGACAGGTTCTCATCTTCCTACTGCTGTCTTGTGGTATAGACAGGTTCTCATCTTCCTACTACTGTCCTATGGTGTGGTATAGACAGGTTCTCATCTTTCTACTGCTGTCCTATGGTGTGGTATAGACAGGTTCTCATCTTCCTACTGCTGTCCTGTGGTGTGGTATAGACAGGTTCTCATCTTCCTACTGCTGTCCTGTCTTGTGTTATAGACAGGTTCTCATCTTCCTACTGCTGTCCTGTGGTATAGACAGGTTCTCATCTTCCTACTGCTGTCCTGTGGTGTGGTATAGACAGGTTCCCATCTTCCTACTACTGTCCTGTGGTGTGGTATAGACAGGTTCTCATTTTCCTACTGCTGTCTTGTGGTATAGACAGGTTCTCATCTTCCTATTGCTGTCCTGTGGTGTGGTATAGACAGGTTCTCATCTTCCTACAGCCGTCCTGTGGTATAGACAGGTTCTCATCTTCCTACTACTGCCCTATGGTATAGACAGGTTCTCATCTTCCTACTGCTGTCTTGTGGTATAGACAGGTTCTCATCTTCCTATTGCTGTCCTGTGGTGTGGTATAGACAGGTTCTCATCTTCCTACTACTGCCCTGTGGTATAGACAGGTTCTCATCTTCCTACTACTGCCCTGTGGTATAGACAGGTTCTCATCTTCCTACTACTGCCCTGTGGTATAGACAGGTTCTCATCTTCCTACTACTGTCCTGTGGTATAGACAGGTTCTCATCTTCCTACTGCCCTGTCCTGTGGTATAGACAGGTTCTCATCTTCCTACTACTGTCCTATGGTGTGGTATAGACAGGTTCCCATCTTCCTACTACTGCCCTGTCCTGTGGTATAGACAGGTTCTCATCTTCCTACTACTGTCCTGTGGTGTGGTATAGACCATCACATCCAGACAATACAACCGACCTCCTAGTTGTTTTACTGCAGGTGAACTGGTATACGAGTTCACAACTCATGTCTTACCACACTTTACCCATTCAGGGTCGAGAGAGACTCACCTCTGACGGACAAACTCATCAGTAACGACCTTCTTCACGTCTCCAAAAATCTCGTGTCTCTCCCTGGGTGGGTCAAAACAGTCAACACACAGATCATACTTTAATCTCACTCCACAACTGGCTAGTGAAACCTGGTGATGGGACTGGGACAGTGAAGGAACCTGTGATCATCAGCCACACAGACTTACCCTTGATCAACTCTCAGCTTCTTCAGTGTGTTCCACACCATACCTACAAACACAAAGCATGATGGGACATCTCAGTGAGGAGAAGGGGCATACACACGACACTGATGTCATCAATAAGTGGGGGGGGACAGACAAGAATTGCCAAATATATGTATTTTTTTTTTACAAAGAAATTGAGTTGTGGCCCCCCCGTTGGCTACACTGGTGTCAGAATTGGGACAAAGCCAACGGAACACTCACTCTCCTTGACCACACCCCCCTTCATGAAGACGATGCTGAGGATTACGAAGAGTAGACCTGTCTTTGGATTACTGGGACTCCTGTAAAAACACACACACACACACACACACACACACACAAACACACACACACACACACACACACACACACACACACACACACACACACACACACACACACACACACACACACACACACACACACACACACACACTGAGACTGTGTCTGTGCCTTGACCAAACACAGCGGTGTTCGCCTTAGCAATCTCACTAGAATAAAGACCTCCTCCATAACTGCCATTATTGAAAGATCATGATACCTCACATCTCAAAATAGGGTTTTACTTAATGTTAGATCCCTCACTTCAAAGGCAGTTATAGTCAATGAACTAATCCCTGATCATAATCTTGATGTGTTTGGCCTGATTGAAACATGGCTTAAGCCTGATGAATTTACTGTGTTAAATGAGGCCTCACCTCCTGGTTACACTAGTGACCATATCCCCCGTGCATCCTGTAAAGGCGGACATGTTTCTAACATTTACGATAGCAAATTTCAATTTACAAAATAAAAACCGACATTTACGTATTTTGAGCTTCCTAGTCATGAAATCTATGCAGCCTACTCAATCACTTTTTATAGCTACTGTTTACAGGCCTCCTGGGCCATATACAGCATTTCTCATTGAGTTCCCTGAATTCCTATCAGACCTTGTAGTCATAGCAGATAATATTCTAATCTTTGGTGACTTTAATATTCACATGGAAAAGTCCACAGACCCACTCCAAAAGGCTTTCGGAGCCATTGTGGGTTTTGTCCAACATGTCTCTGGACCTACTCACTATCACAGTCATACTCTACTCTGTCACAGTCATACAAGTTTTGTCCAGTGGAATAAATATTGTGGATCTTAATGTTTTTCCTCATAATCCTGGACTATTGGACCACCATTTTATTACATTTGCAATCGCAACAAATAATCTGCTCAGACCCCAACCAAGGAGCATCAAAAGTCGTGCTATAAATTCTTGGACAACCCCTTGATGTCCTTCCAGACTCCCCTCCACCTACACAAGGATGTCAGAGTACAAACCTCAGTTAACCACCTAACTGAGGAACTCAATTTAACTTTGCGTAATACACAAGATGCAGTCACACCCCTAAAAACAAAAACATTTCTCATAAGAAACTAGCTCCCTGGTATACAGAAAATGGCTCCACACCACACTGGAAGTCTTCCGACTAGCTTGGAAAGACAGTACCGTGCAGTACCGAAGAGCCCTTACTGCTGCTACACCAAACAGGAAGTCTTCCGACTAGCTTGGAAAGACAGTACCGTGCAGTACCAAGAGCCCTCACTGCTGCTCGATCATCCTATTTTTCAAACTTATTGAGGAAAAAAGAACAATCCAAAATGTATTTTGATACTGTCGCAAAGCTAACAAAAAACAACATCCCCAAGAGAGGATGGCTTTCATTTCAGCAGTGATAAATTCATAAAGAAAAGATCATGATCATTAGAAAGCAAATTACGGACTCCTCTTTAAATCTGCGTATTCCTCCAAAGCTCAGTTGTCCTGAGTCTGCACAACTCTGTCAGGACCTAGGGAGACACTCAAGTGTTTTAGTACTATATCTCTTGACACATTGATGAAAATAATCATTGCCTCTAAACCTTCAAGCTACATACTGGACCCTATGTGGCAGTAATAAATAAAGCCTCTTGAAAAAGCCAAACCTTGACCCAGAAAATATAAAAAAACTATTGGCCTTTAAGAATCTTCCATTCCTCTCAAAATTAAAAAAAAAAAGCTGTTGCACAGCAACTCACTGCCTTCCTGAAGACAAATAATGCATACGAAATGCAAACAGTCTGGTTTTAGACCCCGTCATAACACTGAGACTGCACTCGCGAAGGTGGTAAATTACTTTTTTAATGGTGTCAGACCGAGGCGCTGCATCTGTCCTCGTGCTCCTAGACCTTAGTGCTGCTTTTGATACCATCGATCACCACATTCTTCTGGAGAGATTGGAAACCCAAAATGGTCTACACGGACAAGTTCTTGCCTGATTAAGATCTTATCTTTCAGAAAGATATCAGTTTGTCTCTGTAGATGGTTTGTCTTCTGACAAATCAACTGTAAATTCTGGTATTCCTCAAGGCTCCATTTTAAGACCACTACTGTTTTCACTATATATTTTACCTCTTGGTGATATCATTCGGGAAACATAATGTTAACTTTCACTGCTATGAGGACGACACACAGCTGTACATTTCGATGAAACATGGTGAAGTCACAAAATTGCCCTCCCTGGAAACCTGTGTTCCAGACATAAGGAAGTGGATGGTGAAAAATGTTCTGCTTTTAAACTCGGACAAAACAGAGATGCTAGTTCTTGGTCCCAAGAAACAAAGAGATCTGTTGTTAGATCTGACAATTCATCTTGATGGTTGTACAGTCGTCTCAAATAAAACCGCGAAGGACCTCGGCGTTACTCTGACCCTGATCTCTCTTTTGACGAACATATCAAGACTGTTTCAAGGACTGCTTTTTTCCATCTACGTAACATTGCAAAAAAACTTTGTCCAAAAATGATGCAGAAAAATGTATCCATGCTTTTGTCACTGTGACTACTGCAATGCTCTACTTTCCACCTCCCCGGATAAAGCAATAAATACATTTCAGTTAGTGATAAACACGGCTGCTAGAATCTTGACGAGAACCAATACATTTGATCATATTACTCCAGTTCTAGCCTCTCTACACTGGCTTCCTGTTGATTCGAAGGTTTTACTGCTAACCTTCCTGGGCTTGCTCTTACCTATCTTTCCGATTTGGTCCTTCCGTACATACCTATACGTACGCTACGGTCACAAGACGCGGGCCTCTTTATTGTCCCTAGAATTTCTAAGCAAACAGCTGTAGGCAGGGCTTTCTCCTATAGAGCTCCATTTCTGTGAAATGGTCTGCCTACCCATGTGAGAGACGCAGACTCGGTCTCAACCTTTAAGTCTTTACTGAAGACTCATCTCTTCAGTAGGTCATATGATTGAGTGTAGTCTGGTCCAGGAGTGTGAAGGTGAACGGAAAGGCACTGGAACAACGAACCGCCCTTGCTGTCTCTGCCTGGCCAGTTCCCCTCTCTCCTCTGGGATTCTCTGCCTCTAACCCTATTACAGGGGCTGAGTCACTGGCTTACTGGTGCTCTTTCATGCCGTCCCAAGGAGGGGTGCGTCACTTGAGTGGGTTGAGTCACTGACGTGATCTTTCTGTCGGGTTGGCACCCCCCCTTTGGTTGTGCAGTGGGGGAGATCTTCGTGGGCTATACTCGGTCTTGTGTCTCAGGATGGTAAGTAGGTGGTTGAAGATATCCATCTTGTGGTGTGGGGGCTGTGCTTTGGCAAAGTGGGTGGGGTTATATCCTAGCCGTTTGGCCCTGTCCGGGGGTATCGTTGGACCGGACCACAATGCCTCTCAGGTCTGTCTCAGCCTCCAGTATTTATGCTGCAGTAGTTTATGTGTCGGGGGGCTAGGGTCTGTCTGCTATATGTGGAGTATTTCTCATGTCTTATCTGGTGTCCTGTCTGAATTGAAGTATGCTCCATCTAATGCTCTCCCTCCCCTCCCAGAGGACCTGAGCCCTAGGACCATGCCTCAGGACTACCTGACATGATGACTCCTTGCTGTCCCCAGTCCACCTGACTGTGCTGCTGCTCTAGTTTCAACTGTTCTGCCTGCGGCTATGGAACCCTGACCTGTTCACCGGACGTGCTACCTGTCCCAGACCTGCTGTTTTCAACTCTCTAGAGACAGCAGGAGCGGTAGAGATACTTTTAATGATCGGCTATGAAAAGCCAACTGACATTTACTCCTGAGGTGCTGACGTGCTGCACCCTCGACAACTACTGTGATTATTATTATTTGACCATGCTGGTCATTTATGAACATTTGAACATCTTGGCCATGTTCTGTTATAATCTCCATCCGGCACAGCCAGAAGAGGACTGGCCACCCCTCATAGCCTGGTTCCTCTCTAGGTTTCTTCCTAGGTTTTGGCCTTTCTAGGGAGTATTTCCTGGCCACCGTGCTTCTACATGTTGAGAGATTCTCCCTCTAGTCTTTCCACACAGTGACCTCCATCTTGATAGATTCTCCCTCTTGTCTTTCCACACAGTGACCTACATGTTGAGATTCTCCCTCTAGTTTTTCCACACAGTGACCTACATGTTGAGAGATTCTCCCTCTAGCTGCTCCAGTTTGTTGATGAGGATGTAGACGTGGTTCTTAGAGTCGATCTCCACCAGCTTCAGACCAAACACGGTCTCAAAAACACATCCCACCCTCTTTATAATCTCAGGATAGATGTTCCTGTACTCCTTCACAACATGTTTCACGATGTCTAGATAGATAGATAGATAGATAGATAGATAGATAGATAGATAGATAGATAGATAGATAGATAGATAGATAGATAGATAGATAGATAGATAGATAGATAGATAGATAGATAGATAGAGAGAGAGAGAGAGAGAGAGAGAGAGAGAGAGAGAGAGAGAGAGAGAGAATAGAGGGGAAAAGAGAGGGTACGGGAAGAGAGAGAGAAGATAAAATCAAGCTTTATTTACACAGCACATTTCAGACATGGAATGCAACACAATGTGTTTCACAGGTCAAAAACAAAAACGAAAAAAATGCTAAACTTAAATATTCATTACACAAACAAAGGTGTAAGCTCAAGAAAAGGTGTGTTTTAAGATCTCTTTAAAATATGTCCACAGTTTCAGTCCCCCTCAGGTTATTGGCAGGCTATTCCAGAGGCTGGGGGCGCAGTAACTAGAGGCTGGGGGTATAGTAACTAGAGGCTGGGGGGCATAGTAACTAGAGGCTGGGGGTCATAGTAACTAGAGGCTGGGGGTATAGTAACTAGAAACTGGGGGAATATTAACTAGAGGTTGGGGGGCATAGTAACTAGAGGCTGGGGGTATAGTAACTAGAAACTGGGGGAATATTAACTAGAGGTTGGGGGCATAGTAACTAGAGGCTGGGGGTCATAGTAACTAGAGGCTGGGGGTATAGTAACTAGAAACTGGGGAATATTAACTAGAGGTTGGGGGCATAGTAACTAGAGGCTGGGGGCATAGTAACTAGAGGCTGGGGGCATAGTAACTAGAGGCTGGGGGCATAGTAACTAGAGGTTGGGGGGCATAGTAACTAAAGGCTGGGGGCGCAGTAACTAGAGGTTGGGGGCATAGTAACAAGAAACTGTGTGATTCAAAATTGAGTTCAGGATCTAATATAAGCATCTCGTTTTTTACCTGGTGTTTTATCTTTATTGCCCATTAAAATGTGCGGCCAGATTCTCTCTGTGCTTTGGCTCCAATAATAAGTTCCTCGGCCTTATTTAGATTTAACTGGAAGAAGTTGTGAGCCATCCAATAATTTTAATCACAAATACAGTCTAATAATTTATCTGTGGAGCTAAAAACCTCTGGTTACACAGAAATGCAAAGTTTGGTATCATCTGCGTAGCAGTGAAAATCAATACTCTGCTTTCTGATAACACTGGCAAGGGGTAATGTACAGTACATTCAGAAAGTATTCAGACCCCTTCACTTTTTCCACATTTTGTTTAGTTTCAGGCTTATTTTAAAAATGACTAAAATATATTTTTTCATCAATTTACACACAATACCCCATAATGACAAAGAGAAAACAGGTTTTAGCTCCACAGATAAATTATTAGACTGTATCAACTAAATCAAGACCAAGGTACTTATTGTTGGAGCCAAAGCACAGAGAGAGAATCTGTGCTCCCAAAAACCAATTTAGAACTGGCCCGGAGGGGCCAACCCACCTCTCCTGGCCCGGAGGGGCCAACCCACCTCTCCTGGCCCGGAGGGGCCAACCCACCTCTCCTGGCCCGGAGGGGCCAACCCACCTCTCCTGGCCCGGAGGGGCCAACCCACCTCTCCTGGCCCGGAGGGGCCAACCCACCTCTCCTGGCCCGGAGGGGCCAACCCACCTCTCCTGGCCCGGAGGGGCCAACTCACCTCTCCTGGCCCGGAGGGGCCAACCCACCTCTCCTGGCCCGGAGGGGCCAACCCACCTCTCCTGGCCCGGAGGGGCCAACCCACCTCTCCTGGCCCGGAGGCCAATCTCATTTACCACTAACTAACACTGTCTCTGTGTTGGCTCCAGGATCATTTACCACTTAGGCTGTCTGTGTTGGCTCCAGGATCATTTACCACTTAGGCTGTCTGTGCTGGCTCCAGGATCATTTACCACTAACTAAGACTGTCTCTGTGTTGGCTCCAGGATCATTTACCACTTTAACTAAGGCTGTCTCTGTGTTGGACCTGAAACCAGACATTTTTTAAATACAGTTGGCACTTAAAATATTTTGCTGTTTGAAAACCAAATTCTATTCTCTAAATTCACCATAGCAGTTTTTAGTTCAGTGAGGGAAATGCCTGTGGACAGGGAGGGCTTAACAAGCAGGGCTTAACGAGCACTTTCACATCAGATATTATATAAAAACTGTTTTGAAGAAGGTGGTGGGGATAGGACCGAGGGGGCAGGTAGAAGGTGGTGGGGATAGGACCGAGGGGGCAGGGAGAAGGTGGTGGGGATAGGACCGAGGGGGCAGGGAGAAGGTGGTGGGGATAGGACCGAGGGGCCAGGGAGAAGGTGGTGGGGATAGGACCGAGGGGGCAGGGAGAAGGTGGTGGGGATAGGACCGAGGGGGCAGGTAGAAGGTGGTGGGGATAGGACCGAGGGGGCAGGGAGAAGGTGGTGGGGATAGGACCGAGGGGGCAGGGAGAAGGTGGTGGGGATAGGACCGAGGGGGCAGGGAGAAGGTGGTGGGGATAGGACCGAGGGGGCAGGTAGAAGGTGGTGGGGATAGGACCGAGGGGGCAGGTAGAAGGCTTAAGTTGTGATATCACTTTCCCGAGCATGTCTGTGTCAACCAGGGAAAATAAATCCATAGTGCCTTTGCGTAGTAGGCTAGGGCACATATAGAACTTCTCATCAGGTCTTGCTTGACCTCTCCTGATGCCAGGAGAACTCTACCTGCTCCAATGTATAGTGCCCATTGTAAAGTTTGGTGGAGGAGGAATAATGGTCTGGGCTGTTTTCATGGTTCGGGCCCCTTAGATCCAGTGAAGGGAAATCTTAATGCTACAGTATACAATAACATTCTAGACGATTCTATGCTACCAACTTTGTGGCAACAGTTTGGGAAGGCCCTTTCCTGTTTCAGCATAACAATGCCCCTATGCACAACGCAAGGTCCATCCAGAAATGGTTTGTCGAGATCGGTGTGGAAGAACATTTGACTGGCCTGCACAGAGTCCTGACCTCAACCCCATCGAACACCTTTGGGTTGAATTTGAACACTGACTGTGGAAGGCAAGTGGAGGCTGTTACAATAGCAAAGGGGGACCAACTCCATATTAATGCCCATGATTTTGGAATGAGATGTTGGACAAGCAGGTGTCCACATCCTGTTGGTCATGTAGTGTAGAGCCTGGACCAATCAAATCAATTTCAGTCAGGACTCTGTGCAGGCCAGTCAAATGTTTTTCCACACCGATCTCGACAAACCATTTCTGGATGGACCTTGCGTTGTGCATAGGGGCATTGTTATGCTGAAACAGGAAAGGGCCTTCCCCAAACTGTTGCCACAAATCTGCCGTTCCCTGTAGTCATCAGTGTGTTAATTTTTTAATAGTTGGGGCGGCAGGGTAGCCTAGTGGTTAGAGCGTTGGACTAGTAACCGACAAGGTACAAATCTGGGTACAAATCTGCCGTTCTGCCCCTGAACAGGCAGTTAACCCACTGTTCCTAGGCCGTCATTGAAAATAAGAATTTGTTCTTAACTGTCTTGCCTAGTTAAATAAAGGTTAAATAAAAAATCAAATAGTGGGCATAAAACATCAGACAAGCTCAGTGCATATAGTTGATTTGATTAAAACACACAGGATGTGTCTATATGGAAAAATACATATTTGAACATTTTGACCAATGGATTGGTTGAAATAACAGACCCTTGGTCGACAAAGATTTTTTTTTTGTCGGGGACAGCCCTAATTGAATTAGTACCTTTTCGTTGGCACGACTGGCTAAGACATTGTTTATAAAGCATAAGTAGTTGGAGCCCAGTGAGGGAGCATGAAGGAAGTTGTAGTGTTTCATCAGCTCCTACCTGCTCTGCGGATGGGGAACTTTTTCTGGTCCTTAACGAAGATGAACTGGACAACCTCAGCTGTCTAGGGAAAGAGATATGAGAGAGAGAGATATGAGCGAGAGAGAGAGAGAGAGAGAGAGATAGAGAGAGAGATATGTGTGAGAGAGAGAGATATGAGAGAGAGAGAGAGAGAGATATGTGAGAGACATGTGAGAGAGAGAGATGAGAGAGAGAGATATGAGCGAGAGAGAGAGATGAGAGAGCGAGATATGAGCGAGAGAGATATGAGCGAGAGAGAGAGAGATATGAGCGAGAGCGAGAGATATGAAAGAGAGAGAGATGAAAGATATGAGAGAGAGAGATATGAAAGAGAGAAAGATATGAGAGAGAGAGATATGAAAGAGAGAAAGATATGAGAGAGAGAGATATGAAAGAGAGAAAGATATGAGAGAGAGAGATATGAAAGAGAGAGATATGAGAGAGAGAGATATGAGAGAGAGAGATATGAAAGAGAGAGAGATGTGAGAGAGATATGTGAGGGAGAGAGATATGAGAGGGAGAGAGATATGAGAGGGAGAGAGAGATGAGAGAGAGAGATGTGAGAGAGAGAGAGATGAGAGGGAGAGAGAGAGATGAGAGAGAGACATGTGAGAGAGATGAGAGAGCGATGAGAGAGAGAGATGAGAGAGAGAGATGAGAGAGAGAGATATGAGCGAGAGAGAGAGAGATGAGCGAGAGAGAGAGAGATATGAGCGAGAGCGGGAGATATGAAAGAGAGATATGAAAGAGAGAGAGATATGAAAGAGATATGAAAGAGAGAGAGATGAAAGAGACATGAAAGAGAGAGAGATGAAAGAGAGTGAGATATGAGAGAGAGATATGAAAGAGAGAGAGATGAGAGAGAGATATATGAAAGAGAGAGAGAGATATGAGAGAGATATGAGCGATAGAGTGTGTGTGTGTATTACCTTCAGGTCGACCTGAGCAGGTGTCAGTCTGTCCAGACCCTTCTGTACCTGCGACGTACTGGGCTGGGTGAAGGACGGGTCATCCTCATCATCACCTAGCACCGCCTCCCAACGCTGGGACTAACAGAGACAAAGACAACAGCATCATCATCATCATCATCATCAGAAAGGGATGCTTTTTTTTTTTAGAGATGCTGGAGAGGGGGGATGATGTAGGTATAGAGATGAAGTAGGTGTGTTTTAGTTACCCGAACTCCTTTGTTCTGGGAGCTCTGTGTGTTGGATGCTCTCTTTCTCTGAGACATCACGGCTCTGACTGGGGGATGACAATATTAGCATTCTGGATGGCGTAACGTTAGCTAGCTAGCTAGTGATGGACACGCCAAAGCCAGCAAGCTAGCTACCGAAGCAAACTAGGCAACATTCATGTAAAATAATGTATCAAAAGCAATCTAAAATGTATTTAAACCAGGGAAAAGTATTAATGCTAGTAACGTTAAGTAGCTATTCACTCACGAAAAAGGCTGTTTAGAAACTTCTTCCGCTTCTCAAACTCCCGCTTGTTGAGACGCGTGTTGATGACGTATAATCTTCATAGTTTTCTTCTTCAAAGATTCATATAAACTAAGATAAACCACAGCCTCTCGTTTCAATGGAAAATGAGTCATAGTGGGCAGAGCCAAGCACGCGCTAGCGAGATCCTATTGGCACGTTTTAGCCTCATCTGCATATTTTCGTTAGGAAACGTTTACTCAATGCAGTGCGCCTTTGCACTCCTTCTACAAAATTAGTCCACTCTTTTCATAACAGATTTTAGTTTTGGGAATAGAAAACTGTATTGAAATCAAATGTTTAATCGATGAGAAAATCCATTTCGTTTCATCTCCCAATACCGGCCAGTGGGCTTCCTCTCACTTCCATATTTGGTAGTGAGTGGAAACGCCAAGCGGATGCTTCACGTTTATACATCCTGGTGAAATCTGTCTCATTGTTCTATCTGTGCTTCTTCTGTGGGTTTTATGGCAGACTACAACCCAAAAGGTGTATTGCCGCCACCAAATGGACAGGTTGAAAACAAGGTAAAAAGAAAATCCATACCTGATAGGGAAAACTAACTTATTTAATTCACCCAAATGAAAATAGTACATTGACATAACCAAAACTCCCACTTATTCCTTCCTTCAAATCTCCCTTCTCAGACTCTAGGACCTGAGAGAGTGGTACAGCTTGTGACAATACTCCATGCAAGTCCTCCGCAGAGAAATATTTCAGCCGCTTCCACAATGATATCTATTTTCCTGACCTCCTTTCCACTTTGGCAGTGCCGGGTGGCGCAGCGGTCTAAGGCACTGCATCTCAATGCAAAAGGCGTCACTACAGTACCTGGTTCGAATCCAGGCTGTGATTGGGTCAGTCAGTTAAGAACAAATTCTTATTTACAATGACGACCTACACCGCCAAACCCGGACGATGCTGGGCCCATTGTGGGACTCCCAATCACGACCGGTTTGATACAGCCTGGAGAACATTACCAACCTCTACGCTCTGTATTTCCCACTGGCTGCCCCACCACCACAGAAAGCCCAGAGCTGGGCTGAAACACCTGCACTTTGAGCTGCCTGACTCCAGAAAGCCAAAAAAAGAGACCAACTTTGTATGGAGGTTAGCTCAATTATTTTTTTTTCTTACATTGTTGCAAACTGATATGTGACACGTATTAATGCCAAAATAACATGCAAAAAACAGGCACCAAAAATATTGTTTGAGCTCAGAGCCCCACCTGCCCCGAACGACAGGTCGCCACTGGCATCCTGCACTATGTTCCCTCCCACAGTCACCATGTTCCCTCCCACAGTCACCATCATCATGTTCCCTCCCACAGTCACCATGTTCCCTCCCACAGTCACCATCATCATGTTCCTCGTTCCCCTCCCACAGTCACCATGTTCCCTCCCAGTCACCAGTTCCTCACTATGTTCCCTCCCACAGTCACCATGTTCCCTCCCACAGTCACCATGTTCCCTCCCACAGTCACCATGTTCCTCCCACAGTCACCATGTTCCCTCCCACAGTCACCATGTTCCCTCCCACAGTCACCATCATCATGTTCCTCCCACAGTCACCATCATCATGTTCCCTCCCACAGTCACCATCATCATGTTCCCTCCCACAGTCACCATGTTCCCTCCCACAGTCACCATGTTCCTCCCACAGTCACCATCATCATGTTCCTCCCACAGTCACCATGTTCCCTCCACAGTCACCATCATCATGTTCCCCTCCACACTTGGTACATCTTTTCTTTACACTGAGCAGCTACATGTCCCATTCTATGTCATCGAAAACATGGGACAAATTATCTAACATTGAATCTAAGGAATCCGATCTGTACTTTTCCAGGCAAAACCTTCTCAAACCTCAGCAGCACTGATAGGCTTTCACTACTTTTACTCTCTTTCCGACTGATCAAACGTTTGGCCTCAAATCACTCTGCCTCCCTTCAACCTAGCAAAATCACCAGGGACATGGCTTTTAAATTCTTCCCATTAAGCTTTTCCATTTTCAGAATATACCTTTGCTGAGCCTGGCTACCAGAAAAATACAGTATTAACAATCTACCGTTTCCAATGAACCGGGCTAATTTGACTTCACCTACTGTATCTCTTTCTCTACAGCATTGGTTAGTCGGATAGGGTGTAAATGAGGCCCTGCGGTCTCAAACACTATCACCACTTTCCACTCCAACACATCACTACTCCTGCTTTCTACCTTGGCCCTCTGTAAGTGCTTTTACGAGTTGCTCCACTGCTTTCTGTATCATGATCTCTCTTCTTCCTGTCTTTACACTACCCACCATTCCAGTCCTTGACCCTCATCCTCCCGCTCCATACCATCACAACTGACACCCATACTGTTCACATTCCAGCACAGCTGTTGCTTCTAAAACCTTTTCTCCATTTCGACTGTTAGACGTCCAAAAGTGTCACACCCATTCACCCAGTTAGGACTCCGCACTTTGAATTAAAAGTAATTCAAACAAAAGTCTAATCTTGCGCGCCACAACACTTCTGGTCCCAGTAGAAGTTCCTGGAGAGAGCGTGCTGTTTCTAATGCGACGTTCAAAACAGCTGGGCACGCGGAACTCAGAAATATCTGACCTTCAACCTCAGTGTCTTTGAGACAACTCGGACAAAAAACGGGCTCAGACTGGGATTTTTTTTGAACGGTCATCAAACCGGAATTCCAAGTCGGAACCTCGGGCCTCTTTCTAAATGTCCGACTTTCCGACCTCAAGATCACTGATGGCATGATTTAACCTAATTTTGTTCCTCGAGTTCCCAATGTCCTGAAAGCACCAAAAGTGCTTTAGCAAAGACAGTACAGTTTAGACACTCTATAGAGTTGGTTTAATAGCCTCTCACCAGTGCTTAATTTGTAAAATTGGGCGGTGCCGAACAAAAGTGAGAGCGAGAGAGGCACTCGAACGCAGGAATTTATTAGATTTTATTATAAAGCAT